>NW_022589705.1:65256021-65284180 GCF_004348235.1 Phoca vitulina
ATGCCTCCAACTTTGCTTTTCTTTTTCAAGGTTGCTTTGGCTAAATTTCGGGTCTTTTGTGCTTCCATATACACATTTTAGGATTGTTTGTTCCAGCTCTGTGAAAAATGCTGTTGGTATTTTGATAGGGATTGCATTAAATGTATAGATTGCTTTGGGTAGTATAGACATTTTAACAATATTTGTTCTTTCAATCTAGGAGCATGGAATGTCGTTCCATTTTCTTGTGTCATCTTCGTTTCTTTCATGAGTGTCATATAGTTTTCCGAGTATAGATCTTTCACCTCTTTGGTTAGGTTTATTCCTAGGTATTTTATTGTTTTTGGTGCAATTGTAATGGGATTGATTCCTTAGTTTCTCTTTCTTCTACTTCATTATTGGTGTATAGAAATGCAGCAGATTTCTGTAAGTTGATTTGTATCCTGCAACTTTATGGAATTCATTTATCAGTGGTAGCAGTTTTTTGGTGGTCTTTCAGGTTTTTTATATAGAGTATCATGTCAACTGCACTAGTCAAAGTTTTACTTCTTCCTTGCTGATTTGGATGCCTTTTATTTCCTTTTGCTGTATGATTACTGTGGCTAGGACTTCCAGTACTTTCCTGAATAAAGTGGTGAGAATGGACATCTCAGTCTTGTTCCTGACTGTAGAGGAAAAGCTCTCAGTTTTTCCCCATTGAGGATGATACTCGCTGTGGGTTTTTCATATATGGCCTTTATTATGTTGAGGTTATGTTCCCTCAAAACCTACCTTGTTGAAGGGTTTATCATGAATGGATATTGTACTTTGTTAGATGCTTTTTCTGCATCTATTGAAATGATCATATGGTTATTATCCTTTCTTTTATTAATGTGGTATCACATTGATTTGTGAATATTGAACCACCCTTGCAACCCAGGAATAAATTCCACTTGATCATGGTGAATGATTTTTTAATGTATTGTTGGATTTGGTTTGCTAATATTTTATTGAGGATTTTTGCATCTATGTTCATCAGGGATATTGGCCTGTAGTTCTCTTGTTTAGTGGTGTCTTTACCTGGTTTTGGGTAATGCTGGCCTTAGAGAATGAATTTGGAAGTTTTCCTTCCTTTTCTGTTTTTTTTGGAATAGTTTGAGAAGAATAGGTATTAACTCCTTTAAACGTTTGGTAGAATTCACCTGCGAAGCCATCTGGTCCTGGACTTTTGTTTGTTGGGTGTTTTTTGATTACTGATTCAATTTATTTATGGGTTATTGGTCTGTTCATGTTTTCTGTTTTTTCCTGTTTCAGTTTTGGTAATTTATATGTTTCTAGGAATTTATCCATTTCTTCTAGATTGTCCAATTTGTTGGCATATAGTTTTTTCATAATGTTCTTATAATAGGGGGCACCTGGGTTGTTCAGTTAGTGAAGCATCTGCCTTCAGCTCAGGTCATGATCCCAGAGTCCTGGGATCGAGCCCTGCATTGGGCTCCCTGCTCAGCGGGGAGCCTACTTCTCCCTCGGCCCCTCACCCCACTGGTGCACACGCTCTCTTTCTCTCTCTCTCAAATAAATACATAAAATCTTTAATAATAATATTCTCTTTTAATTGTTTGTATTTCTGTGGTGTTGGTTATTTCTCCTGTCTTATTTGTGAATTTGTTTATTTGGGCCCTTCCTATTTTCTTTTTTGATAAATCTGATCATCAATTTTGTTAATTTTTTCAAAGAACCAACTCCTGGTTTCATGGATTTGTTTTTTTTAGTTTCTATATCATTTATTTCTGCTCTAATCTTTATTATTTCCTTCCTTCTGCTGGCTTTAGGCATTGTTTATTGTTCTTTTAGGTGTAAGGTTAAGTTGTTATTTGAGATTTTTCTTCTTGAGGTAGGCCTGTATTGCTATATACTTCCCTCTTAGGACCACTTTTGCTGCATTGCAAGTGGGCATAAATTATAAGAAAACTGTTAATACCCTACAACCCAGCAATTGCACTACTTGGGTATTTACCTCAACGATACAAATGTAGTTATCCTAAGGGGCACTAGTACCCCAGTGTTTATAGCAGCAATGTCCACAATAGCCAAACTATGGAAAGAGCCCAGATGTCATATACACACACATACACACGCACAATGGAATATTATGCAGCCATCAAAAAATGAAATCTTGCCATTTGCAATGCCATGGATGGAAGTAGAGGGTGTTATGCTAAGCGAAATAAGTCAGAGAACGGCAGTTATCATATGATCTCACTGATATGCGGAATTTGTGAAATAAGGCAGAGGATCATAGGGGAAGAGGAAAAAATGAAACAAGACGAAACCAGAGAGAGATCAATCATAAGAGACTCTTTTTTTTTTTTTTAAGATTTTATTTATTTATTTGACACAGAGAGAGAGCACAAGTGGGCAGAGCAGCAGGCAGAGGGAAAGGGAGAAGCAGGCTTCCCGCCGAGCAGGGAGCCTGATGTGGAGCTCGATCCCAGGACCCTGGGATCATGACCTGAGCTGAAGGCAGAGGCTTAACAACTGAACCACCCAGGCACCCCAAGAGACTCTTAATCTTAGGAAACAAACTGAGGGTTGATGGAGGGGAGGGGGTGGGGAGATGGGGTGGTTGATGGACATTGGGGAGGGTATGTGTTGTGGTGAGCGCTGTGTGTTGTAGAAGACTGATGAATCACAGACCTGTACCCCTGAAAGAAATAATACATTATATGTAAATAATTTAAAAAATTTAAAAATATTAATAATTAAAAAAATTAAAAAAAAAAAAACTTAAGATTCATGAGTTAGGTTCAGTATTGGTAAAAATGTGAATTGCTATAGCCATTTTGGAAAGTTTGGCAATTATAATTAGTCAAATTTCTCTTCTGGAAATCTATTCTGTAGAAATGAAAGTATGTTGTTTTTAATGGCAAAAACTGGAAATAGCCTGAATGTCTATCAATAGTGGGCATGAATATAGATTGTAATCTACTTATATTGTGGAATATTATGCAACCCAAAGAGAATGAGTTAAATCTGTGTATCTTGACCTAGAAGGATATCTGAGAGGTTATAGATTAAAACAAGCAAATTATAAAGAAATGTGTATAATATTTTTGTAAAATAAAGATATAAATATGTACTTTTTTTTTTTTAGCATTATATGCACATAGAGAAAGGTGTAAAGGTGTATTTTATTCCAAGTACTCTTCTAATGGCTGGGAATATAGTCCTTGTTTTATGCAGGAGGAGGTATGACAATAAATTAAGAAGTAAATATATAGTATGTTAAGCGAAGATAAATGGTATGGAGAAAAAACGCAACTGGCTAAAGGGGATGGAGGACAGAGAGGAATTAACTGTTTTATTCTGGATAGAGGCCTCACTGATATGGTGGTTTAACCTTCTTATTGTGAAATAAAATACATGCTAATAAGTGTATAAAACATACATGTAGTTTATATAGTATATAAACATAAATGTAGTTTATTGACATTTGTGAACAACTATGTAACTACCACATAGATAAAGATGTCGAAGATGGCCAGCTTCCCAGAAGCCAAAAGCATGCCCTTTTGGCATATATCCCTCTTCTTCCCACCAGAGTAAACCATTGACTTAATTTTTATGGTAATTATTTTCTTGTTTTTCTTTATAATTGCATTCCTAAATAATATATTTTAGTTTTGCTTGTTTTTGAATTTGCTATATATGGAATTACATTGTATGTATGCTTTTGTGTGTTTTGCTCACTATTATGCTGAGTCATCTATACTGTTTTTATGTAGCCGTAGTTTCTTTTTTTTTATTATATGGTATTTCGTTGTAGAATAGTTTATTTCTACTTTTATTTATTTATTTTTTTAAAGATTTTATTTATTTATTTGACAGAGAGAGACACAATGAGAGAGGGAACACAAGCAGGGAGAGTGGAGAGGGAGAAGCAGGCTTCCCGCTGAGCAGGGAGCCCAATGCGGGGCTCGATCCCAGGACCCTGGGATCATGACCTGAGCTGAAGGCAGACACTTAACGACTGAGCCACCCAGGCACCCCTATTTCTACTTTGAATAGACATTTGGATAGTTTCTATCTTGGCTATTATGGACAATGCTGTTATGAAGATTTTGTACATATGTCATATGTGAATGCATTTCTCTAAGGTATATCTAGGATTGAGAATTCTGGTTTATAAAATATGTGTATCTCAGCCCTTCTAGAGAATGCCAAATTATTTCTATCTGTATCGGTATCTGAGCGTTAACTACATCTACTAGCCCTAGGTGTTGTCAGACATTCACGTTTTTGCAAATCATCTAAATGTGTAGTGGTATCTCATTATGGTTTAAATTCATTTGCATTTTCCTTATTCCTAATGTGGATCATCTTCTCACATGTTGGCCATTTGGTTATTCTCTTGTATGAGACACCTTTTCAGGTCTTTTGCCCATTTTTCTATTGCATTGTCTTTTTTTCTTATTGGTTTGTTGGAGTTAAAGATTCTGTATATTCTTGTCTTTTACATGTATTGCAAATATCTTAAGATGACATTTTGAGCAGAGACCTGGAGGAAGTTGAAGGAGTGAGTTGTGGGGAAAGCTGAATGAAGGGTATTAGAGGAAGAGTGAACAGCAATTACAAAGGACTTGATGCAGGAATGTTTTTGAAATGTTGCGGGAGCAGCAAAAGATGCTTACCTGAGGTTAGAAAGGAGAACGGGTTAAGAGGATCTCAGAAAAAAATGAAGCAAAATGGGAAAGAATTCATGGAGTAAGCATTACTAGTAAAAATATAGATTACAAAATCCATTCCTTGATATTACCACAAGTACATAAAAATAGAATATGGTGAAGGAAAAGACCTAGAATATGATCAAATGAAAACATTGATTTGATAACAGGATTGTGGACAGTTTTTGTCCTAGATTTATTATTATACAGCAAAAACAATGTCAAAAGTACATATAAAAAGTTAAAAGATTTACAAGTAAATACTAAATTTAATACAAAAAATTAATCGCCTCTTACTCTCAGGCATTGATAAGTAGAAACTCATTAGTTTCCTATTGTTGCCTTAATGAATTACCATACATTTAGTGGCTTAAAACAACTCAGATTTATCATCTTGCAGTTTTGGAGGTCAAATGTCCTAAAATCAAGATGTCAGCAGGCTGTATTCCTTTTGGAGGCCCTAGAGAAGAATCCATTTTGTTCTAGGAGCTGCCTGCATTCCTTGGCTGCTGGCCCCTTACTCCATTTCAAAGCCAGTAATGTTGCATCTTTAAATCTCTCTGTCTTCTACTTCCGTTGTCATATCTGTTTCTCTGACTCTGATATTCTTGCCTCCCTCTTATAACGACTTTTTTGATTTCTCTGGCCCACATGGATAATCCAAAATAATCTTTCTGTGTCAATGTTCTTAACTTAATCTCCTCTGCAAAGTTCCTTTTGCTATGTAATATAATATATTCACAGGTTCCAGGGATTGGGATATAGACATCTTTGTAGGGCTATTATTCTATCTACCTTACAGACTCTAAATTTGAGAATAAAATATTCACTAACCCTGTTTCTTAGGGTTTGATGAACGAGGAATTGGAAGTACGGATAAAAGAGAGAGGACCCTTACTAGCAGAGAATGAATTTGGTGAATGTCTTGTGTTGAATTTTCTACAACATCTGCTGTAGAAGTTAGCCTTACACATGATGTAAGGGTGCCTGAAAGACAACTGGAAACTTTCAGATCATATGTTCATTTCATGTAGTTGCTGCCTTGAGAGATAATTATACTTTGTTAGAAGACTGGTTTGAATTTAGTCTGCTTAACAATGATGTGGCATTGAACGGTTCTCATCTATAAAATGGGAGTAGTACAGGGCGCCTGGGTGGCTCAGTCGGTTAAGCGGCTGCCTTCGGCTCAGGTCATGATCCCAGGGTCCTGGGATCAAGTCCCGCATCGGGCTCCCTGCTCAGTAGGGAGCCTGCTTCTCCCTCTCCCTCTGCCTGCCTCTCTGCCTACTTGTACTCTCTCTCTCTGTCAAATAAAAAAATAAAAATCTTTTAAAAAAATAAATAAATAAATAAATAAAATGGGAGTAGTAATACTTAATTCACAAAGATTTTTATAAGAATTATAAAATTATTACATATACATACATATACATATAATGAAATTAATACTTAGCTTGTATCTGGCATGTAGCAGGTACTCACTTTTCTGGAAGGTCTGTGTTTTTGTGATAACAGTGAGAAAATTTTAGAGAGGCGGGTGGTTTATTCTAGAAGTTTCGCTGGAGGCTGCTGTATATCTTACTTGCTAGAAGCTACCTGACTCTATTGTGTATTTGGCTCTAAGATCCGTATGGGTAAAATTTTGGGCAAAAAGAAGCAATGAGTTAATATTTGTAGTAAGTGTGGCTGATTATCATTTTTTTTCTGTTAGCCTATTTTACCTTTTTCTATGGGAAATTTCAAAATTTTTTTTCTCTCTCCAGGCTGATCATTTTTTTTCCCCCTGCCTTCAGTAAAATTCCATGCTGTACTTACAGCATTATTATTCTTGGATCTTCACTTCTCTCTGGTAAGCCTAAATGCTGATCATCTCATGTATTAATTCAACAAATATTATTGAGTGCCTTCTCTCTGTGAGACACTCAGCACTGGTGGTATAAAAGATAAATAAGAAAATGTGTATCCTCAAGGAGCTCACAGTTTAGCACAAAGACAAGTCAATAGCTAAACTATAATGAATAAGCTTTATATTAGAAGGTTGAGAAAAGCTCTGTGGAATCGAAGTAGTGGTGTTTAGACTAAAGATGTGAGGGAAGGTTTCACAGAAAAAATTGTGTATGACCTGGCCCCCCGCCCCCCCGCAAAAGTAGCTGGTTGTAAAGGAGTATGGTGAGAAAAAGGGGTGGAGGGGAGGGAGGAAGGAATGGGTATTCTGTGAAGTACAGGGAACATAAGTACAAAGGCATGAGAAAGTGTTGTGTGTTTGGATGAGCTGTGGGTCTTTTTGGTGTGGCTAGGGTAAAAGGTGCCTGTGGGAAAGTAATAGGAGAATGAGCTTAGAAGAGTAAGCAGAGGGGCACCTGGGTGGTACAGTCGGTTAAGCATCCAACTCTTGGTTTCAGCTCAGGTCATGATCTCTGGGTTGTGGGTCCATGCTGCTTGAGTTTCTCTCTCCCTCTGCCCCTCCCCCTTGCTCTCTCGCTCACATTCTCCCCCTCTCTCAAATAAATAAATCTTAAAAAAAAAAAAGAGGCCAGACCATGAAGGGCCTTATATGCCATGCTGAATGAAGAGTTTGAGTTTGGACTTTATCCTATAGGTAGTTGCGAACTCTTGAAATACTGTATGCTAAACCAACATGACTAGATTCAAGACTCAAAAGCAGCAGGAAAGGTAGGAAATGAACAAGGAAACTGGTCTCTGGGGAAATCCAGGGAGACCCTTTCAAGAAGGAAAAAATGGCTAACAGTGTAAAATTTAAAGTGATTGTGAAATATAGAAAAGTTTCTGCTGGACTCTGTTGCTGAGAAGACCTTAACAAGATTATATTTTGTGAATGGGGTAGAAATCAAATTAGATTCAAGAGTTGAGTGGGAGGTAAGAAAATAGAGACTACAATTATAGACCACTCAGAAAACTTGCTGTGAAGCAGAAGTGAGAGGTAGCTAGAGAGAGATGTAGATCTGAGAAACAATTTTTTTCAAAGATAGAAGAGTTGTATGTATATTATGTTTTGGCGGAGATGATAAGGTAGAGATAAAGTTGAGTTATATGGGGTGTGATTTGATGGAACAGGAAGGATGGGTTTGGTGGTGAGAAGAGATTATAACCACAGGGAAGGAGGAGAGATACTTTTGTCTAACACTTGGAAGGAAGAAGATGGGTTCAAAGAAGAATGTAGATTGGAAAATTGGGTGAGGTCAGGTTTCTTCTTTCTGGCAGATGACAGTTGTGAGAGAAGAGGTGTGTAGGGTTAGGCTTTAGATATGGCATAGCCACTGATCACTGTGGGATGGAGTAGGTCACTGATCAGAGGCATGTAGATAAATTACTAATAGGATAGTTGATCTCAAAATTAGAGACTTGTAAATTTGTAGTGGCACAAATTGCCAGCTTGTGATTTTCTTCAGAATTCAGCAGATGGTTGGATTGATTCCCCATGGCTGAGAGATTTACTGGGCTGGTGTGGTAAAAGAACAAGAAGCTGGGTGGAGATACTGACAAGAGAGTAGTTGATGCACAACTTTGAGGGAATAGTTAAGTAAATTATGACACATTCGTATAAACTATTTTCTAGCTATTGATATTTATGTTTATAGTTTATAAAGTGCTTATTTTATAATGGTAAGGTAATAAAAGTGTTGTATGTTGTACAAAGGGTTAGTAATGGTCAACTGTAATAGTCAAGGATTGTGTTAGGCATAATGATGAAAAAATGCTCTGAAAACCAAAGAGTATTGGTCATCCCTATTAGCGCATAGACAATCATTTGTCAGGGATCATTATTTCTAGTTTAGAGATGAAGAAAATGAGAGTTAGCAAAAGTGACTTGTTCAGAGTCATAAATTTGATAAATGGCAGAGAGAGAGGTAACTTTTATAGTACTTATTGAATAGTTATTGTCTCAGGTATTGTTTTATACGCAGTCTTACTTAATATTTTCCTCATTTATTGCTCTAATTTTTATTTCCCAGTTAAGAAAACAGATTCTGAGGTGAGTAATAATATGAGCAATAGATAACTATCAAAAGAGTGATACCAACAAGTGCTTTAGAAGTTCAGCCGAAGGAGATGTTGTGGACTAGGGTAGAAGAGAGACTTTGGAGATGATTATATTTGAACTTGGACTGAAGGATATGTAGGCTAGTCTTATTTTTTGGTCTCTTTGACTTGTTTTTTTCACGTTAAAAAAAAGATTCTTTATAATAGTCTATATCATGTTTCTGGAGCCTTTTGCTCCGATAAGAAAAAAAAATACTATTCTTGCTTTTTTTTTTTTCTTGCTTATTTTTTTTCTTTTTCTTTTTTTTAAGATTTTTATTTATTTATTTGACAGAGAGAGACACAGCAAGAGAGGGAACACAAGCAGGGGGAGTGGGAGAGGGAGAAGCAGGCTTCCCGCAGAGCAGGGAGCCCAATGCGGGGCTCGATCCCAGGACCCTGGGATCATGACCTGAGCCGAAGGCAGACGCTTTAACGACTGAGCCACCCAGCTGCCCCTCTTGCTTATTTTTAATGAAAGACCAAGCCTATCTGTAGATGTCATAAAGGGACCCAACATAATTTCTGGATCTCTAGTGCATCACTTTTGAGACTGCTTTGGAGGGAATGGAAGAAATAATGTCTTCCAACTAACTTTGCAAGTTGAATCATGAACTCATTGGTAGGCCTTCTAGAATAGGTTTCAAATATAATTATAAATCTGTCTATCTAGTTCTTTTCCCCCTTAAACAATCATTTATATTTGAGTGCTTATTATGGTTAATGGAAGAAAACACTTCATTTGAAACAGTAGTTAAAAGGCGACTGAAACCAGGGATTTAGCTCTTCCATGCTGAGCTGAAAGGGGAAAAATAAGGACTTTTTTTAGGGTTGTTAAATTTCCACTTACCTTTTTCTCCAGTCTTGGCACTTTCATTCTGTGGTTTTAGTGGAAGAAGCATTTGAATATAAAACATTTTACATATGAGGAATCTTCAAGAATTATCAGAAAGGACTTAATAAGAATGATCTCACTTTACTCATAAAGTAGGGATTGCCATGTATAGATATATTATTTATCAGTTTTTATATTTGGAGACGTCTATAATTGGCATCTGTATATTTCTACAAGAAGTAGTCACCATTATAATTTGTCTAATTTTAGGATCAAGTCCATATATAATGGCTTATGGCTTTAAATGAATACTTGATACTTTCTAATAGGGCCCATCTGGTAACTACAAAGAAGTAAAGATAATATAGACATTTTAATGAGCTATGAAAAGGTAGCTTCAGTAGCAAAAGCACATTCTTTTTTTTTTTTTTTAAAGATTTTATTTATTTATTTGACAGAGAGAGACACAGCGAGAGAGGGAACACAAGCAGAGGGAGTGGGAAAGGGAGAAGCAGACTTCCTGCCGAGCAGGGAGCCCGATGCGGGGCTCGATCCCAGGACCCTGGGATCATGACCTGAGCTGAAGGCAGACGCTTAACGACTGAGCCACCCAGGCGCCCCGCAAAAGCACATTCTAAAAACAACTAAGAATAACTTACCAAAACTGACTTGAGAAGAAATTAAAAATCTTTATACTCTTTTAGCCATAAAAAAAACTGAATTAGTAATTTAAAAAAATCTACCTACCCAAACAATATCAGGCCCGTATAATTAATTACAGTTTTAAAACCACCATAAAATTCACCAGCATAAACATTTTTGAGTGTGCAGTTCAGTAGCATTAAGCATATTCACATTGTTGTGGAACATATATGTAGAGCTTTCTCATCTTGCAAATTTGAAATGCTATCCCCATTAAATAACCACTCCCTTTTCCACCTTTCCTCAGGCCCCAATAACTACCATTCTATTTTCTGTTTCTATGTATTTTACTACTTTGGTTACCTCATATAAAGTGGAATCATACAGTGATTGCCTTTTTGTGACTGGTTTATTTTACTTAATATAATGTCCTCAGGGCTCATCTCTGTTGTAGCATGTGACAGGATTTTTTTCTTTTTTTTTAATTTAAATTCAGTTAATTAACATATAATGTATTATTTGTTTCAGAGGTAGAGGTCAGTGATTCATCAGTTGTATATAACACCCAGTGCTTATTACATCACGAGCCCTCCTTAATGTCCATCACCCAGTTATCACATCCCCCCAACCCCTCCCCTTCAGTAGCCCTCAGTTTTGTTTCCTATGATTAAGAGTCTCTTATGGTTTGTCTCCCTCTCTGATTTCATCTTGTTTTATTTTTTTTCTCTCTTCCCCTATGATCCTCTGTTCTGTTTCTTAAATTCCACATATCAATGAGATCATTAATTGTCTTTCTCTGATTGACTTATTTCACTTAGCATAATACCCTCTAGTTCCATCCACATTGTTGCAAATGGCAAGGTTTCATTTTTTTGATGGCTGAGTACTATTCCATTTGTGTGTGTGTGTGTGTGTGTGTGTGTGTGTATACACACACACCACATCTTTTATTTTTGTGGAATCACTTTATTTATTAATGATCATATATCATTTATGTTGGTTGCCATTTAGAAAAAATACAGACCTCCAGTGGGGAAAGAGGAACTGATAGGTTGGGAAAGGAAAGTAGAAAAAACTCTGAATATACCACATCTTCTTTATCCATTCATCTGTCATTGGACATCTGGGCTCTTCCCATAGTTTGGCTATAATTGGACATTGCTGCTATACACTTTGGGGTACAGGTGCCCCTTCGGATCACTACATTTGTATCTTTAGGGTAAATACCCAGGAGTGCAATTGCTGGGTTGTAGGATAGCTCTATTTTCAACTTTTTGAGGAACTTCCACACTGTTTTCCAGAGTGGCTACACCAGTTTGCATTGCCACCAGCAGTGCAAGAGTGTTCCCCTTTTTCCACATCCTTGCCAACATCTGTCATTTCCTAACTTGTTAATTTTAGCCATTTTGACTGGTGTGAGGTGGTATCTCATTGTGGTTTTGATTTGTATTTCCCTTGTGCCGAGTGATGTTGAGCATTTTTTCTATGTGTCTGTTAGCCATTTGTATGTCTTTGGAGAAATGTCTGTTCATGTCTTCTGCCTCTTTCTTGACTGGATTTTTTGTTTTTTGGGATGTTGAGTGTGAGAAGTTCTTTATAGATTTTGGATACTAGCCCTTTATCTGATACAACATTTGCAAATATCTTCTCCCATCACGTAGGTTGCCTTTTAGTTTTGTTGACTGTTTCTCTTGCTGTGCAAAAGCTTTTTATCTTGATGAAGTCCCAATAATTCATTTTTGCCTTTGTTTCTCTTGCCTTTGGAGACGTGTCTAGCAAGAAGTTGCTGTGGGATTTCTTTCTTTTTTAAGGCTGAGTAATATTCCATTGTATGCATATTCTACAGTTTGTTTATCCATTCATCTATCAATGGACATTTGGGTTCCTTCCACCAGTGGCTATTGTGGATAGTGCAACTATGAACATAGGTGTCCAGATGTCTCTTCTAGACCCTGCTTTCAATTCTTCTGGATATAAACCCAAACTGGAATTGCTGGATTTGAGATACCTCCATACTATATTCCAGATTATTGTGCCATTTTTACAATCCCACCAACAGTGCACCAGGGTTCCAGTTTCCCCACATACTCACCAACACTTTTTATTTTCTCATTTTTTTAATAGTAGTCACCCAAATCAGGCTTATATAGTTTTTTATAAGTGAGTATAAGATATTTATGGATAATCATAACTTAAGATAAACTCTACCTGAGTCTAGAAAAATAATTATGAATTTGTCTGTTCTAGGTATTTCATAAACATAGAATCATAAGTTTTTGTCCTTTTTTTGGTCTGGCTTATTTCACTTAGCATGTTTCTAAGGTTTATCCATATTATTATTATTATTATTATTATTATTATTATTATTTTAAGATTTTATTTATTTATTTGACAGAGAGACACAGCGAGAGAGGGAACACAAGCAGGGGGAGTGGGAGAGGGAGAAGCAGGCTTCCCGCGGAGCAGGGAGCCCGATGAGGGGCTTGATCCCAGGACCCTGGGATCATGACCTGAGCCGAAGGCAGGCGCTTAATGACTGAGCCACCCAGGCGCCCCAGGTTTATCCATATTATAACATGTATCAGAACTTTTTTTTTTCAGAACTTCATTTTTTATGGCTGAATAATACTCCATTATGTGGTGTGTATGTGGTGTGTATACCACCTTTTGTATATCTATTGGTCTGTTGATAGACACTTGTGTTTTTACAACACAGGTAATTTTATTTTTTTATTTTTTATTTTTTTAAGATTTTATTTATTTATTTGAGAGGGAGAGAGCACAAACAGGGGAAAGGCAGATTGAAAGAGAGAAGCAGACTCCCCGCTGAGCAGACAGCCCGATGTGGGGCTCGATCCCAGGATCCTGGGATCAGGACCTGAGCCGAAGGCAGACGCTTAATGGACTGAGGCATCCAGGGGCCCCACAATACATGTAATTTTAAAAAGATAAAATTTATTAGAGCAACAACAACAATTGAAAAATTACCTTGGAACCCAACAAAAGATGCACATGACCGTTTATGGAGAAAATTATGAAATTTTATTAAAAGACATTAGAGAAGATCTAAATAAATTGGGATACCATATTAACGGGTAGGAAGACTCAGTATCATGAACACATTAGTTCTTTCCAAATTAATTTATACATGTAATACAATTCTATTTAATATAATGATAGGATATTTCATATAATGCAACAAGTTCTGTCCAAAATTTATAATAGGAGAGCAGACTGCCAAAAAAACTGAATTTACTTATTCAGATAGTATAACTTATAAATAAAGCCATACTAATTAACAGTGTGCTGGGGGGTGCCTGGGTGGCTCAGTCAGTTAAGCGTCTGCCTTTGGCTCAGGTCAGGATCCCAGGGTTCTGGGATCGAGCCCCACATCAGGCTCCCTGCTCAGCAGGGAGTCTGCTTCTCCCATTCCCTCTGCCTCTCCCCCTGCTTGTGCTCGCTCTCTCTTTCCCTCCCTTCACTTGCTCAAATAAATAAATCTTTAAAAAAAAAACCCAACAAAAAACAATGTGCTAATGTGTTAACAACGTGTTAATTAATGGCACAGGATAAACCAAACAATGGAGCAGAACAAAGGCACAAGAATCTGAACTCCTTCATATAAGGAAACTAAAACATATGATAGTGAGAGCTTTGCAGACGAGTGAGACAATGATGGACTGACTAAACAATACATGATAATGAAACAGTTGGTTATATGGGAAATAATAAAATGGAATTTCTATTCACACCATATATGTAAGTTCCTAATGATTAAAGATGTAAATGTGAAAAGCAAAACTTTTAGAAAAAATATGGGAGAATATTTTAATTTTTTTATATTTATTTTTTTTTAGAGAGCAAGAGTGAGTGGTGGGGGAGGGGCAGAGGGAGAGAAAGAGAGAATCTCAAGCAGGCCCCATACCTAGTGCAGAGCCTGATGCCGGGGTCGATCTCACGACCTTGAGATCATGACCTGAGCCAAAACCAAGAGTTGGTTGCTTAACTTATTGAGCTACCCAGGTGACACTGGAAGAATATTTTTATGATATCAGGGTGGAAAAGGTAGGAAAGATTTCTTCAATAAGGTTTCAAATTTGAATTGTAGAGGAAAAGATCAATAAATAGGTCTAGATCAAAATTAAAAATGTGCAGTTATCAAAAGACAACATGAAATGAAAAATACTCTGGGAGAGAATGTTTGCAGAACATTTAAAAAGGATTAATATCCAGATGGTATAAAGAATATTTTATAAACCAGTGATAATAATAGTGGGTTGGAAATTCATAGAAGAGGAAACACAAATGACTTGTAGGTATGAGTGTTCAATCTCCTTAGTTATGGAAATGCGAGTTAAAAATCTCAATATTTTATACTCACCATTTTGTTGAAGATGTGGAATAATGAGAACTCATCATACACTGCTGTGGGGAGTAGAGTATCATTTGGAACCCCATTTTAGAAAAGGATAATTTAGCAGTATCTAGTAAAGTATATACCCTATGGTAACTCTAGGAGGTGGGCAAGAGTTTGTACCCATGACAAGTAGAAGAAAGTTCATAGCAATGTTATTTGTTAAAGCAAAAAACTGGAAACAACTAAAGAATTCATCAATAATAGAATGAAGAAATTATAGAATAGTCATGTAAAGATAGCAGTGAACATAACTATAGTTATGTATCAATATAAGTGAACCTTAAAAACAATGCAGAATGAGGGGTACCTGGGTGGCTCAGTCAGTTAAGTGTCTGCCTTCGGCTCAGGTCATGATCCCCAGGTCTTGGGATCATGCCCTGTGTCAGTCTCCCTGCTCAGCAGGGAGCCTGTTTCTCCCTCTCCCTCTGCCGCCCCCCACCTCATTGTGCTTGCTCACTCGTGCTCTCTCTCTCTCATGCTCTCTCTCTCAAATAAAATCTTAAAAAAAGCACAATGTAGAATGAAATATTATGGGGTGGTTCCTCCTATGGAAGTCATAAACTGAAAAAGTATGTTGGGAGAGACAGAGCTCCTGGGGAAAAATAAGGGAAGTTGGAAGGGGTGAAAAACAGTGGCAGAGGAAGAAAAGTGAGGCTAGGAGCTTAAAAAGGAGCAACCAAAACATATAACTAAACATATAACTAAAAAGGTTCAGAACCAGGTAGTTTTTCTGGTACATATAAAATTGTGGTAATGGGTTGAAAGTAAGCCCTGAATTGAAACTCATCCTCCTCTCTGTGATTGGTCTTTTTTTTTTTTTTTTTTAAAGATTTTATTTATTTATTTGAGAGAGAGAGAATGAGAGAGAGCGAGTACATGAGAGGGGGGAGGGTCAGAGGGAGAAGCAGACTCCCTGCCGAGCAGGGAGCCCGATGCGGGACTCGATCCAGGGACTCCAGGATCATGACCTGAGCCGAAGGCAGTCGCTTAACCAACTGAGCCACCCAGGCGCCCCTGATTGGTCTTTTTATGTATTTTTATTTTTTCTTTGCCATGACTTTAAAAGGTCTGATAAAAGTCTGTTTTAAATTAGGTGGAATTTTATTTTATGTTTTAAAGATTTATTTATTTTAGAGTGCATGAGTGGAGGGGAGGGGCACAGGAGGGGGGAGGGGGAAGCAGACTCCCTACTGAGCGCAGAGCCCGATGATGATGATACGGGGCTTGGGGCTCCTCCCATGAGCCCGAGATCATGACCTGAGCCAAAACCAAGAGTCAGATGCCTAACTGACTGAGCCACCCAGGTGCCCCAAATTAGGTGGAATTTTATTTTATTTTATTTATTTATTTATTTATTTAAAGATTTTATTTATTTATTTGAGACGGAATGAGAGAGAGAGAGAGAGAGCACATGAGAGGGGGGAGGGTCAGAGGGAGAAGCAGGCTCCCCGCTGAGCAGGGAGCCCGATGCGGGACTCGATCCAGGGACTCCAGGATCATGACCTGAGCCGAAGGCAGTCGCTTAACCAACTGAGCCACCCAGGCGCCCCTAGGTGGAATTTTAAAAGTACCTTTGTTTGGCTACTTTTTCTCTCTTTTATTGAGATCTAATTTACATGCCTTAATATTCATCATTTTGAAATATATAATTCAGTGGGTTTTAAAAAATTTTTACTTATTTAATTTTTTTTTTTTTTAAAGATTTTTATTTATTTATTTGACAGAGAGAGATAGCAAGAGCAGGAACACAAGCAGGAGGAGTGGGAGAAGGAAAAGCAGGCCTCCCGCCGAGCAGGGAGCCCGATGTGGGGCTCAACCCCCGGACCCTGGGATCTTTTATCAGTTGATGGATATTTGGCTTTTCCCCACTTTTTAGCTGTTATGAAGAATGCTGCTATGAACATGTACAAATTTTTGTATGGACATTTTCAGTTCACTTGGATATATAGCTAGGAGTGGAATTACTGGATCATATGGTACCTTTTTAGCTTTTTGAGGAACTGCCAAACTGTTTTCTATGTTTGTGTTGTGGCTACGTGATTTTACATTTTTTGCCAGCTTTTGTGAGGGTTTTGCTTTTTTGTATCCTCACTGACACTTGTTATTATCTTTTTGTATTTTTTAGTCTATTGTCTTTTTTTATTATAGCCGTTCTAGTGGGTGTGAAGTGGTATCTCATTGTGGTTTTGATTTGTATTTCCCTAATGACTAATAATGTTGAACATTTTTTCAAGTGCTTATTGGACATTTGTATTTCTTCTTTGCTGAAATATCTCTTCAATTTTTTTTTTTAAGATTTCATTTATTTGACAGAGAAAGGCACAGCAAGAGAGGGAACACAAGCAGGGGGAGTGGGAGAGGGAGAAGCAGGCTTCCTGCCGAGCAGGGAGCCTGATGCAGGGCTCGATCCCAGGACCCTGGGATCATGACCTGAGCCGAAGGCAGATGCTTAACGACTGAGCCACCCAGGCGCCCCATATCTATTCAATTTTTTATTCTCTAGGGGGGCTATTGTAAAGAGAATTGTTTTCTTAATTTCATTTTTTTGTGTTTTTTTTTAAAAGTCGGCTCCATGCCCAATGCAGAGCCCAGTGTGGGGCTTGAACTTGTGATGCTGAGATCAAGAGATGGACACTTAACCGACTATGCCACCCAGGCACCTCTTCATTTCATTTTTGGATTATTAATTGCTAGTGTATAGAAATTCAACTGATTTTTGTGTTGATCTTCTATCCTCCAATCTTGCTGAGCTTGTTTATTAACTCTGTGTGTGTGTGTGTGTGTTGTGTATTCTTTTTAATTTTCTATATGCAGGTAGAGATAGTTTTACTTTCTTTCTAATCTGGGTGCCTTTGATTTATTTTATTTCCCTAATTGCTCTGGCTAGAACCTCTAGTACAGTGTTGAATAGAATTGGCAAGAGAAGACATCCTTGTATTATTCCTGACCTTAGAAGAAAGCATTCAGTCTTTCACCATTATGTATGATGTTAGCTGTAGGATTTTTGTAGATGCCCTTTATCAGGTTGAGGAAATGCCCTTTCCTCTTTGTTGAGTGTTTTATTGGGAAAGGGTGTTTGATTTCTGTGAAATGCTTTTGCTGCATCTATTTTGATAACCAAACCTTTATTCTATTATTCTGTCAATATGGTGTATACATTATTAATTTTTGTTAGTTGAACTAACCTTGCATTCCTGGAATAAATCTCACTTTGTCATTGTATATAATCTTTTTTATGTGTTGTTGGAGTTGGTTTGGTAGTATTTTGTTGAGGATTTTTGTGTTTGTGTTCCTAAGGGATATTGGTATTGGTCTGTAGTTTTCTTCTCTTGTATTGTCTTTTTTTTTTTTTAAGAGAGCATGCACACGAGTGGTGGGGGAGGGGGGAGGGGTAGAGGGAAAGGGAGAGGGAGAATCTTAAGCAGGTTCTGTGCCCACCACGAAGCCCCACACAGGGCTCAATTCCACAACCCTGAGATCATGACCGGAGCCAAAATCAAGAGTCGGATGCTTAACCATCTGAGCCACCTAGGTGTCCCTTTCATATTGTTTTTTTCTGATATTGGCATTAGGGTAATACTGGCCTCATATAATGATTTGGAAGGTGTTCCGTCCTCTGTTTTGTTTCTCCACTCCCCTACCGCTAAATCTAATACCAGTTTTCCTTAGTTTTATTACTCATTTGAAAAAATATATTAATGCTTTTCTTTTTGGTTCTGGTCTTTTTATGAACACCCAGAAAAACTTAGTGGTCTTCGTAATTACATTTAGGTTACCAGTTGGGAATATGACTTATGGTATCCAGTCAAATTTTTTAGAGATTTATTTATTTATTTTAGAGAGAGGGAGAGTGAGTGCAGGGGGGAAGGGCAAATGGAGAGGGAGAGAGAGAATCACCAGCAGACTCCCTGCTGATCGAGGAGCCTGATAGGGGCTCAATCCCAGGACCCTAAGATCAGGACCTGAGCTGAAACCAAGAGTTGGATGCCCAACAGACTGAGCGTTCCCCCCTCCCCACCCCAGTCAAGTTTTAATGAAATTTGTGAAATTTGCCTAGGATACAATCATTCTTGGATGGCCAATTATAAGAGCCCATTTAAAATGAGAGACAGGAGGGACTATGTAGATGTAATCAAACATTTTATAGATAAGCAGTCACGAAAGTGTAAGAGAACTGTCCAAAATTATATTGCTAGGTTATGGCCGAACCAGGAGATTTTATTTTAGACCAATAGCTTTCATTCACGTGATTAGTAATCTGTGAAAAGGGTAAGTTAAAAAAATTGTTTCAATTCCATCTATGTGTTTGTGAACAATGCTAAGAAACAGTATTCTGTTTATTTGAATGGAATATGTCTAAAACTTATCATGCCTTAATCATCCTATTCTCCAACTGGAGAAGTCCTTGAAAATATAATTAATTCATCGTTATTGGGAGGAAATTATTATTAGCATTTTGAAATCTTCAAAGCAGTTAATTTTAACTGAACAGACTGCTGTTTACCTAAATTATATCAAGTGAGTGGGCAAAAAAAGGCATTGTCAAAAATAAATTGAAATCTGAAGGAGCTCTGTTCTAGTTTGAGGAAGAGCACAGAGGGAGAGAAAATCATATTACTATTCCAACCCAAATGTTTTAACTTTTAATTAATTAAATATTACAGACTATTTATCCTAATTGTTGAAATCATTGCTTGGGTTGTGAGACAGTCTTTTAGAAAAACATACTTTCAGTATATGTGCTGCTGAAGCGAGCACAGAAAAACATACTTTCCAAAAAAAAACCCAAAACATATTTTCCAAGAAAAAAATCAGCAATATAATTATAAGAAAATATCATATATGTCTCCAAAGATGATATTTCAATTTTGCTGAGCCAAGAAACCTGACTAAAACTACCTGCTGGAAACTGCATAGTTTTCTCTCTCAACGTCAGTAACATACGATCCAAATTCTGTGTTCTGATTGGCTGTTGTACTGTTTTCATTCAGAGATTAGTTTTGCCAACAACATCTGATTTGGGATTGGGATTTAGCTCACAAAGCAGGTTGGTTGTTGGAACATAGGAAAGGGGGTTAGTGTTACTAATGAGTGTGCTACAGATAAATCATTTCAGTGGTGAAAAATAGCATTTGTTCATGCATGAGCAAAATTGTTCTGTAATTCGATGCTGCATGCCTAATAGTCAGTGAAGTCGATTTGAATGTGGCAGCTCACCGATGCTGAGGGGAAATTTTGTTTAATCGTCTTTTAAAAAGAAGTTCCTTAAAGCTGTCAGTTTTTCCCTTTTATTTTTTATTTTTATTTTTTATTAGTTTCAGAGGTAGAATTTAGTGATTCATCAGTTGCATATAATACCCAGTGCTCATTATATCAAGTGCCCTCCTTATTGCTTATCACCCAGTTATCCCTTCCACCATCCGCCTCCCCTTCAGCAACCCTCAGTTTGTTTCCTAGAGTTCAGTGTCTCTTATGGTTTGCCTCCCCCTCAATTTTCATCTTATTTTATTTTTCCTTCCCTTCCCCTATGTTCATCTGTTTTGTTTCTTAAAGTCCACATATGAGTGAAATCATATGGTATTTGTCTTTCGCTGTCTTATTTTGCTTAACATAATACCCTCTAGTTTCATTCATGTCATTGCAAATGGTAAGATTTCCCTTTTAGAGAGCTAAAATGTTGTTTTTGTTTCTCTCCTCCTGTTTCTATAATTTCATTTTTAGTGTTTCAAAAAGCTGAAGATTTAATTTAAATAAAATTTTTTTCTTTCCCCTGAAGATAATTGTTATTTTCTTCTGGATAGCTTCATCAACCAGTCATTTTTTCCTAAGCATTTTTCTGCATCTAAGATTATATCATAACATCTAATTATTATTTAATTATTTAGTTATTTTTGTTTTATTCTTCTTATTAGTGTTATTTGAGTATAATTAAAATACAGTATTATATTAGTTTCAGGTACATAATTATTTTTATTTGTATTCCTCTAAAATAAAATAGATTATGAGTTTAGGAAATGTATTCTAATAAAACTAGTTTTATTGGTTTTTGTATATGAAACCTTGTATAATTTCTGATTATTCACAAATATATGTACTGGGTTTTTTGTTTTCTTGTTCCCTGGTTCCTTAGCAGTAGTTAGTAAAAGCTGTACTAATTTACAATAAGTAAATTAATGTTTCCAGAAATCCAAGCTACCTTTCTGCTAATGTGGTCAATCAGAGTACCATGGTTAAAACTTTCTATTAAGGTAATCTGAATTTATCATCTGATGAAATATTTCAGGGTTTGTCATGTGTCTTTGATAATATCATTTGATTTTAGCAATATTTAACAGGATAATCTTTTTATGTACTTAGTATTTAGACACAATACCACCAATACCATATAGCAAAGGTTTATATAAATGAAGTAGTTTTCTTAAACTGAGAATTTTTATGTCAAGGATATTTGTAGAAGATAGGATTTACTATTTGGAGGGTAAATATTAGGAATTGAAACCAAGGACACCTGGGTGGCTCAGTCGGTTGAGCCTCTGCCTCTTGATCTCAGCTCAGGTCTTGATCTCAGGGTCATGAGTTCAGGCCATGCATTGGGCTCCATGCTGGGCATGGAGCCTACTTAAAAAAAAATTAAAACCAAATTTAAGAATTTGAAAAAGAAAAGGAGATATTAAGAGAGCATTGCAAATTCCTTTGTTTCTTTTTGATTGATCAGAACCAGTAACTGAATGTAGTTTATTTTTTTTTATTTTTTATTTTTTTAAAAGATTTTATTTATTTATTTTGACAGAGAGAGAGACAGCGAGAGAGGGAACACAAGCAGGGGGGAATGGAAGAGGGAGAAGCAGGCTCCCCGCCGAGCAGAGAGCCCAATGCGGGGCTCGATCCCAGAACCCTGGGATCATGACCTGAGCCGAAGGCAGACGCTTAACGATTGAGCCACCCAGGCGCCCCCTGAATGTAGTTTAAAGGAGTTAACCTCAAAAAGGAGACATAAATTTCTTTTTCTTCCTCTTCTTTATGAAGTTAAAGATAATTTCTGTTCTACTAGTTCATCATTTCTAGTAAGTAATAGCTGACTAAGCCAGAAGTGTTAGGGACTTTTACTAATATAGAGTTGACTGCTTTTTTATGTTTTTCATTTTGGTTCTGCATGTGTTACTTAGGTCCTGGTTTAGTGATAACTGAAATATCCTATGAATGACTAATATTTTTGGTGTCTACGTGTCACCTTTGCTTAAGTGTAGGGCAGAGAAGAAAAAACTTTTCCTCTACTCTCATAGGCTCAGTTTCTGAGGTCTGCAAATTAAACTGATAAACACCAGGTTAACAGGAGAAAAGGTGTATTACTCATATACCCAGGAAGCTTCACAGGAAAGAAGTGAAACCCAAAGCAGCAGTTAAGCTTGATAGTTAGTATGCCATTTTTTTCTTTTTTATTGAGCTATAACTGAATATAACATGTTAGTTTCAGGGGTACAGCATAATGATTCAATATATGTATATATTGCAAAGTGATCACAATAAGTCTAGTTAACATGGATCATCACATGTAGTTACAAATTTTTTTCTTGTGATGAGAATGTTTAAGATTTATTCTCTTAGCGACTTTTTAAAAGATTTTATTTATATTAGAGAAAGAGAGTAAGCAGGGGGAGGAGCAGACGGGGAGGAAGAAAGAGGGAGACAGAATCTCAAGCTGACTCTGCACTGAGCACGGAGCCTGACACGCAGCTTGATCCCATGACCCTGAGATCATGACCTAAGCTGAAACTAGGAGTTGGACACTTAACCAACTGAGCCACCCAGGCACCCCTCTTAGCAACTTTCAAATATACAATACAGTATTACTAAATGTAGTCACCATGATGTACATTATATCCCTATGACTTATTTTACAGCTTCAAGTTTGTACCTTTTGACTACCTTCACCCATTTCACCCATCTCCCACCCCCTGCTGGCAACTAACAATCTGTTCTCTGAGTTTTGTTTTTTTTTAAGATTTTATTTCAGAGAGAGAGAGAACACAAGCTGGGGGGAGAGGCAGAGGGAGAGGGAGAAGCAGACTCCCTGCTGAGCAGGGAGCCCAATGCAGGGTTCGATTCCAGGACCCTGGGATCGTGACCTGAGCCAAAGGCACTTAACCGACTGAGCCACCCAGGCACCCCTCTCTGTTTTTTTAGATTCCATATGTAAGTGAGATTATACAGTATGTGTCTTTCTCTCTCTGACTTATTTCACTTAGCATAATGCCCTCAAGGTCCATTCATGGTGTTGCAAATGACAAGATTTCCTTTTTCTTTTATGATCAAATAATATTCCTGTGTGTGTATACACACAGATGTGGTGTGTGTGTGTGTTTGTGTATAAAATCACATTTTTTTTTTAAAGATTTTATTTATTTTTCAACAGAGAGAGAGAGACAGTGAGAGAGGGAACACAAGCAGGGGGAGTGGGAGAGGGAGAAGCAGGCTTCCCGCTGAGCAGGGAGCCCGATGTGGGACTCGATCCCAGGACCCTGGGATCATGACCTGAGCTGAAGGCAGATGCTTAATGACTGACCCACCCAGGCGCCCTAAAATCACATTTTATTTATCCATTCATTCTTAGGTTGTTTCCATATCTTGGTTATTGTAAATAATTCTGCATTGACCATGGGAGGGCAGATATCTTTTTTAGTTAGGTTTTTTTTTTTTTTTTCCCCACATAAATACACGGAAGTGGAATTGCTGGCCTATACAGTAGCTCTATTTTTAATTTTTTTGAGGAATGTCCATACTGTTTTCCACAGTGGCTGCACCAATTTGCGTTCTCACCAATAGTGCACAAGGGCTCTCTTTTCTCCACATCATCTTGAACACTTGTTATTTCTAGTCTTTTTGAGAATAGCCATTCTGACAGGTGTTAGGGGATATCATTATGGTTTTTATTTGCATTTCCCTGGTAATTAGTGATGTTGAGCACCTTTTCATGTACCTATTGGCCATCTGTATGTTTTGGAAAATCATCTATTCAGATCCTCTGCCCATTTAATCAGATTGTTTTTTGCTATTGAGTTATATTAGTTATATATTTCAGATATTAACTTTTTGTCAGATACATGATTTGCAGATATTTTCCTCATTTGGTAGATTGCTGTTTCATTTTGTTAATGGTTTCCTTTGCTATACAGAGCTTTTTAGTTTGACGTAGTCCCACTTTTTGTGGCCTTTGCTTTTGGTATCAAATTAAAAAAATTACCACCAAGACTGATGTCCAGGAGTTTACTGCCTATGTTTTTTTCTAGGAATTTTATGGTTTTAGGTCTTACACTCAGATCTTGAGTCCATTTTGAGTTGATTTTTGTGTATGGTGGAAGATAGTGCTCCAGTTTCATTTTTTTTTTTTAAGATTTTATTAATTTAGGGGCGCCTGGGTGGCTCAGTCGTTGAGAGTCTGCCTTCGGTTCAGGTCATGATCCCAGAGTCCTGGGATCGAGCCCCCCGTCGGGCTCCCTGCTCCGCGGGAAGCCTGCTTCTCTCTCTCCCGCTCCCCCTGCTTGTGTTCCGTCTCTGGCTGTGTCTCTCTCTGTCAAATAAAATCTTAAAAAAAAAAAAAAGTTTTTATTTATTTGACAGAGAGGGAGACACAGCGAGAAAGGGAACCACAAGCAGGGGGAGTGGGAGAGAGAGAAGCAGGCTTCCCGCGGAGCAGGGAGCCCGTCCCGGGGCTCGATCCCAGGACCCTGGGATCATGACCTGAGCTGAAGGCAGACGTTTAATGACTGAGCTCCCCATGCGCCCTGCTCCAGTTTCATTTTTTGGCATGTGGGTGTCCCAATTTTCCCAGTACTGTCTTGAAGAGACTGTCCTTTACCCACTGTATATTCTTGGCTCCTTTCTCATAAATTAATTGACACATATATGTGGGTTTATTTTTGGGCTCTCTATTCCATTCTGTGGAGCTGCATGTCTGTTTTTATGCCAATACCGTGCTGTTTTAGTTACTTTAGTTTTGTAATATTGTTTGAAATCAGGAAGTGTGATGCTTCCTTTTCTTTCTCAAGAATGCTTTGCCTATTCAGGGTCTTTTATGCTTCTATACAAATTTTAGATTGTTTGTTCTGTTTCTATGAAAAATACCATGGGAATTTTGATAGGGATTGCATTGAATCTATAGATTGCTTTGAATAGTATGGACATTTTAAATATTAATTCTTCTAATCCATGAGCATGGAATATCTTTCCATTTATGTTCAGTGTCTTTCATCAATGCCTTATAGTTTTCAGTACAGAGATCTTTCATCTCTATGGTTAAATTTATTGTTAGGTATTTTATTCTTTTTGATGCAGTTGTAAATGGGATTTTCTAATTTCTCTTTCTGATAGTTATTAGTATATAGAAATCAACTGATTTTTATATATTGATATTGTATCTTGCAAATTTACTGAATTCGTTTATTCTAACAGTTTTTTTGTGGAGTCATTAGGGTTTTCTATA
This sequence comes from Phoca vitulina, assembly GCF_004348235.1. NCBI lineage: Eukaryota > Metazoa > Chordata > Mammalia > Carnivora > Phocidae > Phoca > Phoca vitulina. Next base: position 65,281,119 of record NW_022589705.1, read on the forward strand.
TATAATGTCATCTGCAAATAGAGAGTTTTACTTCTTCCTTTCTGATTTGGATACCTTTATTTCTTTTTCTTGACTAATTGCTCTGGCTATGACTTCCAGTACTGTGCTGACTAGAAGTGGTAAGAGTGGGTGCCTGGGTGGCTTAGTAGGTTAAGCGTCTGACTTCAGCTTGTCATGATCTCGGGGTCCTGGGATCAGGCCCTGCATCAGGCTCTGTGCTTAGCAGGGAGTCTGCTCCTCCCTCTCCCTCTGCTTCTTCCCCTGCTCCTGCATGCGTGCTCTCACTCTCTCATAAATAAATAAATAAATAAATAAATAAATAAATAAATAAATAAATATTTTAAAAAGGTGGTAAGACTGGGCATCTTTTTTTAAGTTACTTTATATATATGACCCCATTTCTAATTTTAAAAAAGCAAAATATAAGTAATAAAACAGCTGTGTTAAGAGTTGGACATCTTTGTCTTATTTCTGATATGAGAGAAAAAGCTCTCAGCTTTTCATCATCAAATGTGATATTAGCTATAGACTTATCATATATGGCCTTTATTATATTGAGTTATGTTCTCTCTATTCCACTTTATTGGGAGTTTATTGAATAGATGTTGAATTCTGTCAAATGTTTTTTCTTTGTCTATTGAGATGATCATATGGTTTTTATCTTTCATTTTGTTAATATCACACTGATTGATTTGTGCATGTTGAACCATCCTTGTATCATGGTGTATGATCCTTTGAATTGAATCAGTAATTCTTATTGATTTAGGTTTGCTAATACTTTGTTGAGGATTTTTGTGGCTTTGTTCATCAGGGATATTGGGCTGTATTTTTCTTTTTTTAAACCAGTTTTTAAAAAATATTTATTTATTTGACAGAGAGAGAGATAGCAAGAGCAGGAACACAAGCAGGGGGAGTGGGAGAGGAAGAAGCAGGCTTCCCGCCACACAGGGAGCCCAATGTGGGGCTCCGTCCCAGGACCCTGGGATCATGACCTTGAGCTGAAGGCAGACACTTAATGACTGAGCCATCCAGGCACCCCGGGCTGTAATTTTCTTTTCTTGTAGTATCAGGGTAATGCTGGCCTTGCAAATTGAGTTCAGAAGTCTTCCCTCTTCTGTGTTTTGGAAGAGTTTGAGGAGTGGTATTCTTCTTTAAATATTTGGTAGAATTCACCAGTGGGGAGCCATCTAGTCCTGGACTTTTGTTTGTTGGGGGGTTTTTGATTACTGACTCAGTCTCCTTACTAGTATCAGTCTGTTCAGATTTTCTATTTCTTCATGATTCAGTCCTCGTTGTATATTTCTAAAAATTTATCCATATTTCTGGGTTGTCTAATTTTTTGTCTGTAGCAGTCTCCTGTGATCCTTTGTATTTCTGTAGTATCAGTTGTAACCTCTCTTTCATTTCTGATTTTTTTTATCATTTCTGATTTTATTTGAACTCTCTTTTAGCTCTAAGTCTAGCAAGGAAGAGTGGTAAATTGTGGAGAAGTGATTAAACAAAGTAAAAGGGGTTTAGGCTTGTGCGGGCCATAAATTATGGGAAGGCAAAATGTAGGAGAAACTAATGGAAGTTAACGGTTATTTTAGTAAAGTTTGTCTTATGCAGACACAAGTTGGCTGACACCTGTGATAAGAATAATCCCCACCGGTTAAGAATCATTCTCCTCTTCTTGGTATGAGAGAGGGAGACATCTTTATAAATTGAAATATATGCCCTGCTTTTTAGGCAGAAAGAGGGAAGGCACAGAATTCTTTCTGTGTTTGCTATTTCTTAATTGCCTTCAGCTCAAGATAATCCTTATGCCAAAGTGACATATTTTGGGCTGGCATATTCTCATTCCCTTCACTGAACTTGCTTTGTTCCTTAACAAATATGGCTTTTTGAATAGATTGTAGGATCAGAACTTGAGCCTCTTCTTTATTCTAGCCCTTTTTTTGTTTGTTTGTTTCAGGGTACAATTCAGTTATACATAAATCCTTTTTGTACCTGAACAAAGGGGGTAATGAAAAAGTCCCTTTTTGAAACAAAGATCAGCGGTTCTCAAATTTTTTGTTTTTTTTAATTTATTTTTTATTAAAAAAAATTTTTTTTTTAAGTTTAAGCAATACTCAGTGTGGGGCTTGAACTCATAACCCCAAGATCAAGAGCTGCATGCTCTACTGACTGAGCCAGCCAGGCAATCTCAAACTTTTTGGTTTGGGACCCTCTATACTCATAAACGTTATTGCAGGCCCCACAGACTTTTTGCTTATGTGACTTATATCTGTTGTTACTATATTAGAAATTGAAACTTAGAAAGATTAAAAATGTTATTTATTTAAAAATAACAGAACTGTTACATGGAACATATATGGCACATTTTTAATGAAAAATAATTTAATTTCCAAAACAAATTTAGTTAGAAGAATGGCGTTGGTTTACATTTTTTTTCAAATCCCTTTAATCTCTGGTTTAATAAAAGGCAGATGGTTTCTTATAGCTGCTTTTTTCAATCTGTTGTGATATGTTGTTTTGGTTGAAGTCCATGAAGAAAAATTTTGCCTCATACAGACACATAATTGCAAACAGGAGGACTATTTTAATATCAATTAATATTAATATTTAAGTTCTTCCTTGATACTACACCAAAACTTGACAAGTGGTAGTTTCTTTTTTTTTTTTTAATTTTTTTATTGTTATATTAATCCCCATACATTACATCATTAGTTTTAGATATAGTGTTCCATGATTCATTGTTTGTGCATAACACCCAGTGCTCCATGCAGAACGTGCCCTCCTCAATACCCATCACCAGGCTAACCCATCCTCCCAACCCCCTCCCCTCTAGAACCCTCAGTTTGTTTTTCAGAGTCCATCGTCTCTCATGGTTCTTCTCCCCCTCCGATTTCCCCCCCTTCATTCTTCCCCTCCTGCTACATTCTTCTTCTTCTTTTTTTCTTTCTTAACATATATTGCATTATTTGTTTCAGAGGTACAGATCTGAGATTCAACAGTCTTGCACAATTCACAGCGCTTACCAGAACACATACCCTCCCCAGTGTCCATCACCCAGTCACCCC
>NW_022589705.1:65284580-65332967 GCF_004348235.1 Phoca vitulina
CCCCCACTCCAGCAACCCTCAGTTTGTTTCCTGAGATTAAGAATTCCTCATATCAGTGAGGTCATATGATACATGTCTTTCTCTGTTTGACTTATTTCGCTCAGCATAATACCCTCCAGTTCCATCCACGTCGTTGCAAATGGCAAGATCTTATTCCTTTTGATGGCTGCATAATATTCCATTGTATATATATACCACATCTTCTTTATCCATTCATCTGTTGATGGACATCTTGGCTCTTTCCACAGTTTGGCTATTGTGGACATTGCTGCTATAAACATCGGGGTGCACGTAGCCTTTCGGGTCCCTATTTTTGTATCTTTGGGGTAAATACCCAGTAGTGCAATTGCTGGATCATATGGTAGCTCTATTTTCAACTTTTTGAGGAACCTCCATACTGTTTTCCAGAGTGGCTGCACCAGCTTGCATTCCCACCAACAGTGTAGGAGGGTTCCCCTTTCTCCGCATCCCCGCCAACATCTGTCATTTCCTGACTTGTTAATTTTAGCCATTCTGACTGGTGTGAGGTGGTATCTCATTGAGGTTTTGATTTGGATTTCCCTGATGCCGAGCGATATTGAACACTTTTTCATGTGTCTGTTGGCCATTTGGATGTCTTCTTTGGAAAAATGTCTGTTCATGTCTTCTGCCCATTTCTTGATTGGATTCTTTGTTCTTTTGGTGTTGAGTTTGATGAGTTCTTTATAGATTTTGGATACTAGCCCTTTATCTGATATGTCATTTGCAAATATCTTCTCCCATTCTGTCAGTTGTCTTTTGGTTTTGTTGACTGTTTCCTTTGCTTTGCAAAAGCTTTTTATCTTGATGAAGTCCCAATAGTTCATTTTTGCCCTTGCTTCCCTTGCCTTTGGCGATGTTTCTAGGAAGAAGTTGCTGCGGCTGAGGTCGAAGAGGTTGCTGCCTGTGTTCTCCTTTAGGATTTTGATGGACTCCTGTCTCACATTGAGGTCTTTCAACCATTTGGAGTCTATTTTTGTGTGTGGTGTAAGGAAATGGTCCAGTTTCATTCTTCTGCATGTGGCTGTCCAATTTTCCCAACACCATTTGTTGAAGAGACTGTCCTTTTTCCATTGGACATTCTTTCCTGCTTTGTCAAAGATGAGTTGACCATAGAGTTGAGGGTCCATTTCTGGGCTCTCTATTCTGTTCCATTGATCTATGTGTCTGTTTTTGTGCCAGTACCATACTGTCTTGATGATGACAGCTTTGTAGTAGAGCTGGAAGTCTGGAATTGTGATGCCGCCAGCTTTGCTTTTCTTTTTCAACATTCCTCTGGCTATGCGGGGTCTTTTCTGGTTCCATACAAATTTTAGGATTATTTGTTCCATTTCTTTGAAGAAAGTGGATGGTATTTTGATGGGGATTGCATTGAATGTGTAGATTGCTCTAGGTAGGATTGACATCTTCACAATATTTGTTCTTCCAATCCATGAGCATGGAACGTTTTTCCATTTCTTTGTGTCTTCCTCAATTTCTTTCATGAGTATTTTATAGTTTTCTGAGTACAGATCCTTTGCCTCTTTGGTTAGATTTATTCCTAGGTATCTTATGGTTTTGGGTGCAATTGTAAATGGGATCGACTCCTTAATTTCTCTTTCTTGACAAGTGGTAGTTTCTTAAAGGTTATTTGAAACATGGAATCAGAAACTATATCGAAGAATTTTTCATACTCTGTTATATTACAATTCGTTGGTCTGTCTTACACTTTAATTGAATTTCTTACCCATGCATGATTTGTAGTCCATTTGGGCTGCAGTAACAAAAGTACTGTAGACTGTATGGTTTATCAACAGCAGACATTTTTTTTTAAAAAGATTTTATTTATTATTTGTGAGAGAGAGAGCAAGCAAGCAAGCATGAGCAGGGGGGAGGAGCAGAGGGAGAGGGACAAGCAGACTCTGCGCTGAGCGTGTAGCCTGGCACGGGGCTTGATCCCAGGACCCTGAGATGATGACCTGAGCCGAAATCAAGAGTCGGACACTTAACTGACTGAGCCACCCAGGTGCCCCAACAGCAGACATTTATTCACAGTGTGGAGGCTGAGAAGTCCATGATCAGGGTGCCCCTCAGATTTGGTATCTGATGAGGGCCCACTTCTCACTATGTCCTCATGTGGTAGAAGGGACAAGGGAGCTCTCTAAGTTCCTTTTGTAAGGGTGCTAATATCATTCATTAAGGCCCTACCCTCATGACCAAATCACCTCTCAGAGACCCCACCTCCAAATAATATCACTGTGGGAGTTAGGATTTAACATATGAATTTTCTGGGGATACAAACACTGCTATAGCATCCTTTTTGGAAATAGTTGACTGATTTATGTGGATCTTCCAGATGTTTTCACATGTTATTCTGCAACATGAAGTAATCACATTAATTTCACCATTGATCTCAGTAGAACAGTTTTTAAGTTATTGGGAAGCTTTCAAGTTTTGCAGAATTCTAATATTTTTTTTGAAAGCTTGATTTTATCAGTGACAACAAACACTGTAGTTTTCTGTAAAGTGACAGGCGTACTTTATTTTTAAGAAATATGTCTGCCAAAAGCCAAATCTGAATAATTACAGTTTGTCATTTTTTTTAAAGATTTTATTTATTTATTTGAGAGAGAGAGAATAAGAGAGAGCATGAGAGAGGGAGGAGGATCAGAGGGAGAAGCAGACTCCCTGCTGAGCGGGGAGCCCGATGCGGGGCTTGATCCCAGGACCCTGGGATCATGACCCGAGCCAAAGGCAGATGCTCAACCGACTGAGCCACGCAGGCATCCCAGGCTGAGCCACTCATGTGTCCCAAAGTGCCATTGACTTTTTAAAAAAAAACTCCAGGTGTGTGATAGTCAAGAATAGAGTACATATAATGATGAAATAGTAGTTTGATGCCACTGCTTTATCTTTTATCCAAGGTGCTTTTACACTATCACTGAACCATATACATTGAAAAAAGGAAGTATTAATATGAGAATAGTTTTGACCTTGTATATTCCCTGAAAAAGTCTCAGGGACTCCCAAGGATTTGTGGAACACACTTTGAAAACTGCTGCTCTATATCAAGAGAAGAGTGCTTTATCTATGTCATGACTGTTTTAGTGAAAATCACCCTGGCCATTTATTTAGTACTGTGTAGGAAGACAAAAAGAAAAAATTCTGGTTGTGATTTTTGTAAAATTGTTCTAATAAATACAAAATGTAAAATTTATTTTAACCATTTTTAAGTGTGTAATTCAGTGGCATTAAGTACATTTATGATGTTGTGCAACTATTACCACTATCCATTTCCAGAACTTTTCATTGTCCTTATCAGTAATTCAGTACCTATTAATATTTCCCCATTTTCCCTACATTGTAGCTTCTGGTAACCTCTGTTCTACTTTCTGTTTTTATAAATTTATTCTAGGTCCCTCAGATAAGCTGAATCATACAATATTCTTTTTTTTTGTCCGGCTTATTTACTTAGCGCATAATGTTTTCAAGATTCATTCATGTTGTAGTCTATCAGAATTTCATTCTTTTTTAAGGCTGAAGAATTTCATTATATGTATATACCACATTTTGTTTGTTCTTCTGCTGATATGCATGAGGTTGTTTCTAGTTTTTGGCTATTGTGAATAATGCCGCTATGAATATTGGTATCTTGTATCTCTTTGAGTCTCTGCTTTTAATGCTTTGGGGCATATACTTAGAAGTGGCATTGCTGGATCATATTGTAATTTAATGTTTAACTTTTTGAGGAATCATCAAACTGTTTTCATACATCTGCACCATTTTTACATTCCCACCAGTTATGCACCAGGGTTACTATTTCTCTGGATCTCACCAGTACTTGTTATTTTCCATTATTTTGATGATAGCCACCATCCTAATAGTTACGAACTGATAACCTATTGTGGTTTTGATTTGCATTTTCCTAATAGCTAGTGATGTGGAGCATCTTTTCATGTGCTTATAAGCCATTTGTATGTCTTCTTTTGGAAAATTCTGTTCAAGTCCTTTGCCCATTTTTTGACTGAGTTGTTTTTGTTCTTGATTTGTTCTCTATATATTCTAGGTATTAAACCCTTATCAGATTTATGATTTACAAATACAGTTGACTCTTGAACAACCCGAGTTTGAATGGTGTGGGTCCATGTATACATGGATATTTTTTGATATAGTACAGTATCGTAAATGTATTACTTCTTCCTTACGGTTTTCTTAGTAACATTTTCTTTAACTTACTTTATTGTAAGAAGGCATTATACAATACACATAACATATAAAATATGTGTTAATCAAATGTTTATGTTATCAGTAAGGCTTCCAGTCAATAGTAGGCTATTAGTAGTTAAATTCTGGGGGGAGTCAGAAGTTATACATGGATTTTTAATTGCATGGAGTTGGTATTTTATTCTTTTGGATGCTGTTGTAAATGGAATTGTTTTTTTAAATTTACTTTACAATTGTTCATTGCTGAAGTCATTGCTATTTATGGAAACACAGATTTTTATGTGTTTATCTTGGAACCCCAACATTTTTTCATTCTTTGGGATTTTCTGTGTTTAGAATCATGTCATCTGCAAATAGAAATAGTTTTGCTTTTTCCTTCCTAATTGGGATGCCTTTTACTTCTTTTTCTTGCCTAATTACTTTGACTAGAACTTCCAGGCTCCATTTTTGCATCATTTTGCTCAGGTTTCAAAGTCCTGTAAGAAAAGATTCAATTTGCTCTATTCAGATTATGTGCCCATCCCTTAGCCCCTTAGCCTAGGGGATAGGAAGAGACCTTGATTTACCAAGATGTACATATGGGGAAGGAGTTATTCTACTAGATGCAATGTGGTACTGTTACCTGAGAAGGGGCGATGGATGCTAACTAGCCAAAAAAAAAAAAAAAAAAAATACCTTTTGGCTCCAAGGCCCTATTTGGTTATTATCAGTTGTGGCAAATCTAAGACTGAAGCCCAGGTCCCTTGATTCATAAAACAGTATTTTTGTCTGGTGTTCGAGTGGTTCTTTGTTACATTTTAACCACAGATTTTCTTAGAATACTCAGTTCAATAGGTTTGAATTTTCACTGTTACCAGTTTCCACAATTTAATGAGACTGCTTTAAAACAACACTTTCTATTACATAGAAAAACTTAATGGGTAATATTGAATGCTTTCAAAAATCCCTAAATTAATCTACAAATTTATGTTGAAAATGTATATACAGCATTTTATGTTTTAAGTTTTTTACTCTCCATCCAGTAAGAATTGCTCAGGCATTCTTGTAGTAGCAAAACTTCATTTTGGTACTCATGTTTATTTTTTTTTAAGATTTTATTTATTTGAGAGAGAGAATGAGAGAGAGAGCATGAGAGGGGAGAGGTCAGAGGGAGAAGCAGACTCCCCGCTGAGCAGGGAGCCCGATGTGGGACTCAATCCTGGGACTCCAGGATCATAATCTGAGCCAAAGGCAGTTGCTTAACCAACTGAGCCACCCAGGCGCCCCTTGGTACTCATGTTTAAACATTTTCCTAATTATTTTATTTGCTCACGATGTTGACTTATGAAGGGAGGACCACTTTCATTCAAAATCATCTCCCAAAGCATGTTGTAAATTATTGGCTTAGAAAAGGATCATTCATTTCTGTATGAGTAAGAAGTGGTCTTCAAAGTGGTTAAAATGATAGAATCTAGAGCAAAGCAAGACTGCTTGGGTTTATTTCCCAGCTCCAACTCTTACTAGTTGGGCAAGGGCTAGTTACTTAATCTCTTTCTCTTTGTGCCTCAGTTTTCCATTTGTAACATGGTATAAATTAACTAATAATATAAATCCCTTAGAACAATGCCTGACATACAGTACGTAAACATTCAGTAAATGGTAGTACATGTCCCCACTGAAGAGGAATATTGGTCCACATATTTTTAGTAAGCTCTGTACAGTGGATTTTTAGTCATTGTTTGCTTTAATAAACTAAAGGTTAATTAGTATATCAGGAAATTCCATTACTAACTCTACAAAATACTTGTGGAGATTCAGCACTATGTTAGGTACAGAGGTTATAATGATGACCAGTATACACTGCTTTCCAGGATCTTATAGGCTAGTAGGGACTACAAAAAAGAAATTCTTTTTTTTTTTTTTTTAAGATTTTATTTGACAGAGAAAGAGACAGCCAGAGAAGGAACACAAGCAGGGGGAGTGGGAGAGGGAGAAGCAGGCTTCCCGCAGAGCAGGGAGCCCATTGTGGGGCTCGATCCCAAGACTCTGGGATCATGACCTGAGACGAAGGCAGATGCCCAAGGACTGAGCCACCCAGGCACCCCAGAAATTATTTTCACAGAGACTGACAAGTACTATAATAGGGGTAAGTAGGGAATGCTTATGGTATCAAATAGAGGGTCACTTTAGTTTGCAGGGGAAGGGGGAATCTGAGAAGTTTCCCTCATGAAGAGGTACTGAGAATGAATTACACGGAGAAAATAGCCAGGTGGGGGCTGAGTGGCTGGAAATAAGATTTGGAGGTCTATAGCATGAAATTACCCCAGGAAAGTGTGCAGAGTGTAGTGTTGCAAACTTGCATGTCTATAAGTAACATAGAGTGAAACAGGCCAGATATTTTTAAAAAATGCTACACCAGCAAAATGAAAATAACAACTGATACTTCACTTTAAGTATTTGGGAGCCTCTAAGGAATATTGCTTTGTGGTAATGGGCTCAGAATTTCCAGACCTTCCAGTTTTTTGAGAGAAACAAGAGATGAAGATTTTGATGTGGAATTCCCTAACTTTTAAGTGTTGGCAAATCAAAACATTCTGAGAATGGAGTTGGTGGGGGAGAATATGCATTGTAATAGGTATAGAGTTCTGACCATTAAAATCAACCTTGTGGACTGCCAGTCTGTGATGTCTTTGCTGTGTAGAGTGGTGGGTAAGGAGGCAACCTAATGATACCCTGACTGGCCTGGGAAAAGTTGCTTCTGGCAGATTTAGAAAGAATGTCCAGAGGGGAACATGGGTGGCACAGTTAGTTAAGCTTCCGACTCTTGGTTTTGGCTCTGGTTGTGATCTCAGGGTCGTGGGATCAAGCCCCGTGTCGGGCTCCGCACTCGGTGTGGAGTCTGCTTAAGGTTTTTTCTTCTTCTCCCTCTGCCCCTCCTGCTCATGCTCTCTTTCTCTTCTCTAAAATAATAAATGAATGAATCGAAAGGAAGGGAAGGAGGAAATCCAGAGAAGTAGAAAAAGTACAGAGGAATTAGAGGGTCTCAGATGCTGAGTAAAGATAGTGTTTCAAAAAGGAGGGAATTATTAGCATCACATTCTGCAGATAAGGACTGAAAAATGTCTACTGAATTTAGCAACAAGGGTCACGCACCCTTGACAAGAGTGTTTTAGTGGAGTTGTGAGGTTGGGAGGCAGGATTGCAATAGACTCAGTAGAGAATTTAAGTGGACAGAGACAGTATACAGCTATTTGATAAAGCTTGGGTATGAAGGAGAGAAGAGAAGTTATAGAGTATTGGGGCGCCTGGGTGGCTCAGTCGGTTAAGCATCTGCCTTTGGCTCAGGTCATGATCCTAGGGCTTCTGGGGTTCTGGGATCGAGCCCCACATTGCGCTCCCTGCTCGGTGGGGAGTCTGCTTCTCCCTCTCCCTCTGCTGCTCTCTCTCTGTCAAATAAATAAATAAAATCTAAAAAAAAAAAGTTATAGAATATGGGTTCTTAACCAGGTATTTATGGACATCTCACCCTCAATATTATATGCAAACTCTGTGTGTATGTACATTTTTTGGAGAGAAGCCATCAGCTCTTCAAAAGAGTTTATAATCCAAAAGAACAACTTCTGTCAGGGGACCTGTAATTGAATGAATTGGGCATACTTATAAACTGGTAGGAAAGGAGCCAGTAAAGCAGGAGAGCTAGAGAATAGGAATAGGGTTATGGAGGACTGAAGTCTTTCTAGTGTAAAAGGAGATGAGATCCAGAGCATTTGGTAGAGGGACTAAATTTAGACAAGAAAGAAAAAAAGTGAGTGTAGATGCAATTACATTTATAGGCGAATGGCAGGAAACTGAAGTAGTTCTCTGTGCACAATTTAAATTTTTTAATTTTTTTCAAAGATTATTTATTTGAAAGAGAGAGAGAGCACACAAGCTGAGGGGCAGAGGGAGAAGCAGACTCCCCGCTGAGCAGGAGCCCAACATGGGTCTGGATCCCAGGACCCTGGAATCACAACCTGAGCCAAAGGCAGACACTTAACCGACTGAGCCACTCAGGTGCCCCAGGAAAGATATTTGGATCGTGTGGAGGGTCTACTTGTGAGTGAAGATTATTACTAATGAAACCATATTGAACATGGTTCCCCCACCCCCCTCTGGTAGCCCAAGGAGAGAGCAGAAAAAGCATGAAAATGGATTGAGCTGTGATTGGGGTCTTGCCAGGCAGGTGCAGTTGGGAAGATGAAAGGGACAAAATCGAAGTGGGTATTAGTTTGAGACAGAGAGGGCGTGAAGACCAGTATAGTATAGAAAGTAATGAGTTTGCGGAATCGGAGGTCTAACAGAGGTGAAAGAACAGGGGGAGTATTGGAGTAATTGGGAAAGCTGTGTAGAGATAGAAATCGGAGTATGTTTGTAGGATTAGGCAGGGTTCTCTTCCCAAATACCCAAAGCAGTCTTGAGAAAACAAAGCAAAGCTGGAGGCATCACAATTCTGGACTTCAAGTTATATTACAAAGCTATAGTAATCAAAACAGTATGGTTCTGGCACAAAAATAGACACATAGATCAATGGAACAGAATAGAAAACCCAGAAATGAACCCACAACTATATGGTCAGTTAATCTTCAACAAAGCAGGAAAGAATATCCAGTGGGAAAAGGACAGTCTCTTCAACAAATGGTGTTGGGAAAACTACACAGCAACATGCAAAAGAAAGAAACTAGACCACTTTTTTTAAATTAAAATTTTATTTTATTTTTAAGTAAACTCTACACTCAACATGGGGCTTGAACTCATGACCCTGAGATCAAGAGTAGCATGCACTACTGACTGAGCCAGCCAGGCGCCCCCTGGACCACTTTCTTACACCATACACAAAATTAAATTCAAACTGGATTAAAGACCTAAATATGAGACCTGAAACCATAAAAATCCTAGAAGAGAACACAGGCAATAACCTCTTTGACATTGGCCATAGCAACTTTTTTCTAGATATGTCTCCTGAGGCAAGGGAAACAAAAGCAAAAATAAATTATTGGGACTACATCAAAATAAAAAGCTTCTGCACAGAGAAAGAAACAACAAAATTAAAAAGCAACTTGTGGAATGGGAGAAGATATTTTTGAATGACATGTCCGATAAAGGGTTAGTATCCAAAATACATAAAGAACTTATAAAACTCAACACCCCCCAAAAATGAATAATCCAATTAAAAAATGGGCAGAAGACATGAACAGACATTTCTCCAAGGAAGACATCCAGATCACCAATAGATGAAAAGATGTTTATCATCAGTGATCATCAGGGAAATGCGAATCAAAACTACAATGAGATGCCACCTCACACCTGTCAGAATTGCTAAAATCAACAACAGAAGAAACAACAGGTGTTGGTGAGAATGTGGAGAAAAAGGAACCCTGTGCACTATTGGTGGGAACGCAAACTGGTGCAGCCACTGGAAAACAATATGAAGTTTCCCCAAAAAGTCAAAAATAGAACTACCCTATGATTCAGCAATCACACTAGTAGGTATTTACCCAATGAATACAAAAACACTAATTCAAAGGTATACCGGCACTCCGATGTTTATGGCAGCATTATCTATAATAGCCAAATTATGGAATCAGCCCAAGTGTCCATCAACTGATGAATGGATAGAGAAAATGTGATATATATATATATATAGCCATAAAAAAATGAAATCTTACCATTTGCAATGACATGAATAGAGCTAGAGAGTATAATGGTAAAAGTGAAATAAGTCTGATAAAGACAAATACCATATGATTTCACTCAAATGTGGAATTTAGGCAACAAACCAGCAAAGGGAAAAAAAGACAAATCAAAAAATAGGTTTTTTTAAAAAATATTTATTTACTTGACAGAGAGAGAGACAGCAGCAGTGGGAACACAAGCAGGGGGAGTGGGAGAGGGAGAAGCAGGCTCCCCACTGAGCAGGGAGCCCGATGCTGGGCTTGATCCCGGGACCCTGGGATCATGACCTGAGCCAAAGGCAGACGCCTAGTGACTGAGCCACCAGGTGCCCCCCAAGAATAGATTTTTTTTAAAGATTTCATTTATCTATTGAGAGAGAGAGCACGAGCGTGGGGTTGGGGGGAGAGGGATAGAGGGAGAACATAATTCCTGCTGAGCAGAGAGCCTGACTCAGGTATCTGAGGACCCTGGGATCATGACTTGAGCCAAAGGCAGACGCTTAACTGAGCCACCCAGACACCCCAAGAAATAGATTGATTATAGAGAAGAAACTGATGGTTACCAGAGGGGACGTGGGTGGGGAGGATGGGTTAAACAGGTGATAAGCACTGGGTGATGTATGGAATTGTTGAATCACTAAATTCTACAACTGAAACTAATATAGCACTGTATGTTAATTAACCAGAATTAAAATAAAAAAACAGTTTTGTTTTTTTTAATCAGAATTTCCAGCTGTGTTTAAAAAAGCACAGATGCTCAGGTCCCATTCTGGATCAACTGACTCAATTCCTAGGGAGTTGGACCTGAGGCATTTTCATTTAAAAAGTTTCACATGTGGGGCACCTGGGTGGCTTAGTTAGGCGTCTGCCTTTGGCTCAGGTCATGGTCTCAGGGTCGTGGGATTGAGTCCCACATCGGGCTCCTTGCTCAGCAGGGAGCCTGCTTCTCCCTCTCCCTCTGCCTGCCGCTCCCCCGCTTGTGCTCGCTCTCTCTGTCAAATAAATAAATAAAATTTTAAAAAAGTTTCACATGTGATTTAAAGAAAAAATTTTTTTAAATTACATATAGTGGGGCGCCTGGGTGGCTCAGTCATTAAGTGCCTGCCTTCGGCTCAAGTCATGATCCCAGGATCCTGGGATCGAGCCCTGCATCAGGCTCCCTGCTCCGTGGGAAGCCTGCTTCTCCCTCTCCCACTCCCCCTGCTTGTGTTCCCTCTCTCGCTGTGTCTCCCTCTGTCAAATAAATCAGTAAAATCTTAAAAAAAAAAAATTACATATAGTTAAATTTGTTCTTTTTAGTGTATAGTTTTAAGAGTTTGACAAATGCATAGTGATGCCCTTTATCAGGATAGAGTAGACCGGAGGAATAGGTTTGGTGAGGAAGGTATTTTTTTTTTAATTTTATTTTATTTAAATTAGTTAACATATAGTATATTATTAGCTTCAGAGGTAGAGTTCAGTGATTCATCAGTTGCATATAACACCAGTGCTCATTACCCAGTTACCCCATACCCCCACCCATTCTCCCCTCCAGCAAACCTGTTTGTTTCCTAAGAGTCTCTTATGGTTTGTCTCCCTCTCTGATTTCATCTTATTTTATTTTTTCCTCCTTTCCCCTATGATCCTCTGTTTTGTTTCTTAAATTCCACATATGAGTGAAATCATATGATAATTGTCTTTCTCTGATTGACTTATTTCGCTTAGCATAATACCCTCTAGATCAAAACCACAATGAGATACCACCTCACACCAGTCAGAATGGCTAAAATTAATAAGTTAGGAAATGACAGATGTTGGCGAGGATGTGGAAAAAGGGGAACCCTCTTGCACTGTTGGTGGCAATGCAAACTGGTGCCACTCTGGAAAACAGTAGGGAGGTTCCTCAAAAAGTTGAAAATAGAACTACCCTACGACCCAGCAATTGCACTACTGGGTATTTACCCTAAAGATACAAATGTAGTGATCGGAAGGGGCATCTGCACCCCAATGTTTATAGCAGCAATGTCCACAACAGTCAGACTATGGAAAGAACCCAGATGTCTAATGACAGATGAATGGATAAAGAAGATGTGATATATATATACAATGGAATACTACTCAGCCATCAAAAAGTGGAATCTTATTTGCAATGATGTGGATGGTGAGGAAGATATATTTGTTTTTGAACACCATCTAATTTCTTATTGCACTAAAGCTGTAGCCATAGAGTTAAGATTATTAAGCTGAATTGACATTTTCTCTATTAAGTTTAGATCAGGGACAGGTGCAATTTTTTTTTTTTTTTGTGGAGAGCCAGATAGTGAATACTTCAGGCTTTGTAGCTCACATATGGTCTCAGTTGCATATTCTGTGTTTGTGAGTGTGTGTGTGTGTGTTTCCAACCATTAAAAAATATAAAAACCATTCTTTGCACTGTATAAAACAGACAGAGGGCCATAGTTTGCTGACCCCTGGTAGATAATAAATACAATAATAAATCAATCTCTGACTTGTAGCATTTGCTGGTTTCTGAAGTGTAAATACTCCCACTGTGGCTGATTTTAAGCTACCAATGTGTTATACTGAATGAAGAGTTTGAAAGAGATGTGCAGTAGAACAGAGTATTTCTGTTATATAAATACAACAGTTTTAGTTAGGTAAATAAAACATAGTAAAATATTAATGTAGAAATGAATTTTGAGTGTTTATTACCTTTTTTCTTCTTTTTTTTTAAGATTTTATTTATTTGAGAGAGAGCAGCATGAGCAGAGGGGGAAGGACAGAGGGACAAGCAGAATTCCTGCTGAGTGAGGAGTCTGATGTGGGGCTCAATCCCAGGACCCTGAGATCATGACCTGAGCTGAAGTCAGACATTTAACCAACTGAGCCACCTAGGTGCCCCCTCTTCTTTTAAGTAATTCCTACAGCCAATGTGGGGTGGCTCAAACTCAAGACGCCCAGATCAAGAATTAGGTGCTCTACTGACTGAGCCAGCCAGGCACCCCATCTTTATTTTTAATATAACTTCATTGTGCATTTATATGATTTAATTTTTAATGATTGTGTATAACCTTGGCTTGCAAAATTCCTGAAAATGTATCAGCTTTTGCTAGCCTATATGAGTTGGCTTTAACATATCATTGAAGTGAAGGCTAGAGAGGTGAGATAATTTCCCAAATCAATTTTAAGTGCCAGAATCAGATTAAACTGTTTCTTTTAATTTGATTTTTCTTTTTAAAGATTTATTTGTGAAAGAGAGAGAGAGCACGAGCAGGAGGGGCAGAAGGAGAGGGAGAGAGAATCTCAAGCAGATTCCACACTGAGTGCGGAGCCCGATGCTGGGCTCAGTCTCTTGACCCTGAGATTACGCACGACCTGAGCTGAAACCGAGTCAGATGCTTAACCGACGGTGCCACCCAGGTGCCCCTGATTTTTATTTTCATTAAAACAATATAAGTTCATAGTTTAAAAAGTTAAAAGATACTTCAAGGTTTATAGTGGGAACCTCCCGAGAAAAACAGCAGTTCCCTGATCTACCCTCTCTATCCCCAATTTCTAATCTACAGTGCTAAAATTTAACTCTTAGTTTTTTTCTTCTGGTTTCTACCTCCCTATTTTTCATAATGTGCTTACACTTTTTTAAAAAATATTTCACTTTTTGATATTATTGATTCCTTCTAAGGCAGATGGGGATTTAGTTCTCTTATGCTTTACATGTTCTTCTTCTTTACCCATTTTTCTAATATATGACAATTATAATTGTTTCTTAAATTAACCTTTTTTTTTTAAGATTTTGTTTTTAAGTATTCTACACCGAAAGTGGGGCTCAGATTTACAACCCTGAGATTAGGAGTTTCATGTTCTACTGACTGAGCCAGCCAGGTGCTCCTTAAATTATCTTTTAGTATTTACATGTTATGATCATGTAAACAGTGCATACAGACAAGCCATTAGTATATTAGGATTACATCTTTTTTGATTACATCTTCTTATATAATTTTTTGAAATTAATAATTGCCATAAATAATTGCCTGATTTTTAAAGGTACTTATGACAGTATTATCCCCATACTCTGTGACAGAACTATAAAACTCATCTCAGTATGGTTAAACATTAGATAATTATTTCCATTTTTTCCCCCTTCAACATACTCACTAAGTTGCCCTTCATTCTATTGCTGGAATCCCAACTATTATTTACAACTGTCATCCTGGTACTCCTGTTCACCATTACCCTGGGGATTGCCTTTGCTTTTCTCCTTAGCATTGGCATCCATTCTCTTTTTCTCTTAGTATTGACATCCATTTTCCTGAATCCTATACCATCTTTTCATTCCTAGGTTTATCTCTTCATTTTGCTAGAGCACATCATTCAGGAGCTTCCTTTTTTTTTTTTTTTTAAAGATTTTATTCATTTATTTGACACAGAGAGAGAGAGAGGGATCCCAAGTAGGCAGAGCGTCAGGCAGAAGGAGAGGGAGAAGCCGAGCAGAGAGCCCGATGCGGAGCTTGATCTCAAGACCGTGGGATCATGACCTGAGCCAAAGGCAGACACTTAACCGACTGAGCCACCCAGACACACCCATTCAGGAGCTTCCTAAGAAAGGATTCCAAGAGATAGGTTATAAGTTGCTTGAGACCTTGTATGTCTGAAAATGTTAATTCTACCTTCATATAATTGATAATTTGGCAGGATATATAATTTTAGGTAGAAAAATCATTTGCCATCAAATGCAAAGGTTTTTCTCCAGTGTTGTTAGTTTCCAGCCTTGCTGTTGAGGAATTCAAAGACATTCCAGGCCTTAGTCCTTTGACTTTTTTTTTTTCCCCCTTATGATAGATTTTTAGGACTATCTCTTTATCCCTGATGTGATTTTCCACAGATGTACTTTGATGCGGGTATTTTTCATTCATTATGTGGTGTGGACTTTTTTTTTTTTTTTTAAGATTTTATTTATTTGAGAATGAGAGAGAGAGAGAATGAGCGGTGGGAGGCAGAGGGAGAGGGAGAAGCAGACTCCCTGCTGAGCAGGGAGCCTGATGCAGGGCTTGATCCCAAGACCCCTGGGATCATGACCTGAGCAGAAGACAACCACTTAACTGCTTGACCCACCCTGGCGCCCCTTTAGTGTGGACTTTTATTCTGGAAATCTATGTCCTTCATTTCTGAACATTTTTTCTCATATTTATTTTAAAAGTTTCTTTCTGCTTTCTGGAACTTCTGTTAGTTCAATGTTGGGTCTTCTGGGTTTATCCTCTAATTATTTTATCTTCTGTTTTCATTACTTTCTCTTTTTTTTTTGTACTTCTTGGGAGATTTCCTCAACATTATTTGCCACCTTGTCAGTTGAGGTTTTTTTTTTTTTTAAAAACCTCTGTCGTAATTTTAATATGTAAGGTCTCTTGTTCTTTAATGTTAATTTATTATAGATCTTGTTTGTGTTTCATAGATGCAGTATTTCCTTTCCTGAGGATGTTATACTTTTTTGTGTGTCTGTTTTCTTCTCCTTTAATTCTTTGTTTACTTTTAAGTTCCTTTGTTTTGTTTGGTTTTGGTTTTCTTTAATTTTGATAGCTTTCTTTTAATGTCCTCTGGTTCTTTTTTAAAAATTGTGAGAAATATACATAACATAAAATTTATCATTTTAATACTTTTTAAGTGTAGAATTCTTTGGCATTAGTACATTCACATTGTTGTGTAACCATAGCTATCATTCATCTCCAGACCTTTTTCATCTTCCCTAACTGGAATTCTGCACCTGTTAAACTAACTTCCCATTCCCCTTCCCCCAGCCTCTGACAGCCACCGTTCTACTTTCTGTCTCTGAATTGGACTACTCTTGCTACCTCATATAAGAGAAATCACACAATGTTTGTCCTTTTGTGACTGGCTTTTCTGTCCTTTTGTGACATGTCTTTAAGATTCCTCCATGTTGTAGGATGTGTCAGAACTTCCTTTTTAAAGGGTTTGTTCTTATTTAAGAATGATATACTAAAAAGCTGATTGGAAACTCCACGTCAGTGGTCAGGCTGTGTTAATTGGAGGCCTTCACTGAAAGTTGATAAGATGGTGAATATCTTTTTCATTGATAACCCCCAAATACCCATATTTTTAGGTCTTTTTTGAATTCTTGTCAGTTTCCCCAGAGAAAAATCTCCCTGACTCCTCCCTGGGAATATAAGCTTGGTGGTTCAGTGTTCAAAGAACTGAGGTGGGGAAGGGAGTTGGGACATCTATCTTTTCTTCTTAATTCTGCTATTTTCAATAAAGGACTTACCCCAAGTCAATAAAGGACTTACCCCTAGCTGTGGTTGGTGTTCCCTGAGTCCAGAGCCTCTCTAATTGTTTCTCTGGATCGATAAGTTGACAGGCAGCCTTTGTGTGGGGTGGAGGAGGGGTAGTTGACTGGTTGCTTGGGGTTTGGGGTGGAGAACTAGGGATCTAACTGTTCTTTCTGTAGACTGTCAGCTGGTTCTTCAGGTTATGGCCCCATCACTCAATCCTCCCTTCAGAGATGTGTTGTGCCTTCAATTTCTGGCTTCCCAGAGTACAGTGGTACGATTTAGATTCTTTTTTTTTTATTAGACTTTCTCTTTTCAGGCTTAGGTTTCAATTTTTGCACTCTACCAAGTCAAATTCATCTGTTTGTTTTTTCTGTATTAAAGTTTTGTTGCTATCATCTGCTGTTGTTTCCTCTCCTCATCTCTTTGCTATTGTGTATTTGTACCGTTGAAAATATATTTTATTGCCAATCTGGAGTGATGTTAAAGGTAGTAAAGAGCGACATGTATTAAATCAACTGTATTTTAGCTATTGTAATCTACTTGCCTAATTTTTTTTTTTTTATCCCATAGAAGCTTTCCAAAGAGAGACCTCTATAAGCTTCTTGCTACTCAAAGTTCGGACCAGCAGCATCGATATAACCTGGGAGCTTGGTAGAAATGCAGAATTCCAGGCCCCAACCCATACCTAGCAAACCATATTCTACATTTTTTTTTTTAAGATATCATTTATTTATTTGACAGAGAGAGACCGTGAAAGAGGGAACACAAGCAGGGGGAGTGGGAGAGGGAGAAGTTGGCTTCCCACTGAGTAGGGAGCCCGATGCGGGGCTTGATCCCAGGACCCTGGAATCATGACCTGAGCTGAAGGCAGACGCTTAATGACTGAGCCACCCAGGTGCCCCTTTATTCTACATTTTTATAAGATCCCTAGGTTATTTATAATTTATTAAAATGTGAGAAGCATTGGTCTAATTCACTGTGCCTGGCACAGTGCTTGACACATATTAGGTGTCTTCTGTTGGACACTCAGATATTTAGAAAAGATCCTGTAGTTAGAAATACTATTTTGGGATCAGAGTATAGGTATTATTTGAAGCTATGGGAGTAGATGCAAGTATAGAGTAAAAAGTGGGTCAAGGAAATATCAGTTTTAAGGTGTGGATGAAGGAAGAAAGGGCCTTCTAGGAAAATTGAGAGCTAAGGAAGAACAGAGGCCCAGAGTACGTGAGGTGTGGGAAAATGAGCAACCTACCAAGAATGAGGGCTGCAAGATTAGTAGTGTTCTTCGGGAAGAGCCAGATTTCAGAGTAGGCTAGGAAGTGGGGAAAAAACACTTTCTGGGAAGATATTGAAATTATAAAATAGTTTAATTACAATCTAGGGAGAATGATCAAGGAGGAAGCCCCAGAAGACAATAGAATAATGAGCAATGAGGAGATGGTTTAGCGGGGAGGTGGCTACATTGGGGTGAGAACACAGTAGATGACAAGTGGCTAAAGTGAACTTCCACTATTCCCCACCTTGTAATTCTCCATGTTTCAGGCATTTCTTTAAATTTTCTCTTGGACTTTTTTTTTTTGGATATACATGCTGTTCCTTTAGTCTGGGACACTATCTTGTCTTCCTTCACTCTCTCAAGATTCAGTGCCCTTATTTTGTGCTCCACGGCATCCTATTCTTTCTGTCTGTCTCTCTCTTTCTCTTTAAAGATTTATTTATTTGAGAGAGAGTGGGTGGGAGGGACAGAGGGAGAGAGAGAATCTTAAGCAGACTCCTGTGGAGCCCGATGGTGGGCTCAATCTCACAACCCTGAGATCACGACCCAGCCAAAACCAAGAGTTTTGAACACATTTCATGTTCATGTGTTGAATGAACACATTTATTGTGTGTACTGTGTACCGGGCCCAACCAATTGTGCCACCCAGGGGCTCCCATCTCTCTTTTTATTTAAAATTGAGATATAAATCAGGGGCGCCTGGGTGGCTCAGTCGGTTAGGCCTCTGCCTTTGGCTCAGGTCATGATCCCAGAGTCCTGGGATCCCAGGACTTGCATTGGGCTCCCTGCTCAGTGGGGAGTCTGCTTCTCCCTCTGCCCTTCCCCCCTTCTTGTGATCTTTTTCTGTCTCAGTCTCTCTCTGTCAAATAAATATATAAATTCTTTTTTAAAAATTGAGATACAAATCATATACTATAATATTTACCCTTTAAGATATACTTTAAAAATACTTTAAAAAATACTTTTACTGTGTTTAATGATAGCACGGTAATTATATGTTTTACTTATTTAAATTGCCCACTGGACTGTCTTGTTACTATCTTTGGCATCTAGCCTAGCACCTATATTTAACAGCTAATATTTATTGATTGCTGTATGTCATACACTGTTTTAAGTTTACATATATTGAATCATTTAATTCCCATACCATGTAGATACTACTTTAGCCCTATTTTATGGATGGAGGAAACAAAGGCCTAGAATAAGTAGGTCAGCACTGTTGAATGAACACATTTATTGTGTGTACTGTGTACCAGGCACTGTGATATATATTTGGGTTACAGAATTAAGAACGTCTTTGGTCAGAGTTTCAGACAGAATGTTGGTTAAAACTTCACCCTGAAATGAGGGATATATAGCCGGCTCCTGGTTTTGTGGGGTACTTGGAATCAAAAGGCTTGGCACTCTCTCTGATTGCTTATATACTTAGGTGTGCCTCTTCTCCCCCTAGCACAGACTGGAGACCTACATTCAAATGTTGTTTTAGCCTTTTTTCTTCCATTTTTTATTTAAAGCCATCCTTACAAAGTCAAACCCTAGCGTGGACTATAAGGGCTGAGATCTGCCATTCCTCCCTGGTTTTATTTTTTTATTTTTTAAAAAGATTTTATTTATTTTTTTGACACAGAGAGAGAGAACAAGTAGGGGGAGTGGCAGAGGGAGAGGGAGAAGCAGGCTCTCCGCTGAGCAGGGAGCCTGACGTGGGGCTCGATCCCAAGACCCTGAGATCATGACCTGAGCTGAAGGCAGATGCCTAACCGACTGAGCCACCCAGGCGCCCCTCCTCTCTGGTTTTAATAAGTACCTAACTCTGATTCTTAATTTTTTTTAATTAAATATTTTATTTGGAAATAATTTTAAACTTACAGAAAAGTTTCAAAAATAAGAATACAAAGAACAATCAGGTTCACTTATTAACATTTTATTCCATTTTTTTTATCATTCATGTTCTCTCTTTATATAAAGTCATACTGCTTTTTTCTCAACTATGCAAATAAGTTACAATCATCCTGGCCCTTAACCCCTAAATACCTTAATATATATTTCCTAAGAATAGGAATGTTCCTTTATATTCCACAGTTACCACAGTTATCAACTTCAGTACATTTAACTTTGATATGATACTTTACTGTTTATAGGTTGTTTGTAGATTACGACTAAAGAAATAATCTTTTTACAGTGCTGTAGCGCCTGAATACTTTCTTTAATTAAAAAATACCAAAGTGGGCGCCTGGGTGGCTCAGTCGGTTAAGCGTCTGCTTTTGGCTCAGATCATGACCTCAGGGTCCTGGGATCAAGCCCCACATCGGGCTCCCTGCTTAGCAGAGAGTCTGCTTTTCCCTCTCCCTCTGCTGCTCCCCCTGCCTGTGTTCTCTCTCTCTCTCTCAGATAAATAAATAAAATCTTTTAAAAAAAATACCAAAGTGAATTTTTGAAAGTTTTTCTAAAAAGTTGGAAAACACAATGGATTAAAATGAAAAATTACTCATAACCATCATTTTTGTTTTTGTTAAAACATACATAAAGGAAACATACACACATAAAGTGCTCTCCTGTGCTGCTCCCCCATCCCTGTTATATAGAGTATTAACAGTTTCTGTATTTTTCCAGATGTCTTTATGCATATATACACACATGTGCACAACACACATGTATTTGTGTGTATATGTTCACATATCTACATATTAAAACTGAATTTAACAATCATTGTATATGTTGATTTTTAAAAACTTGTAATATAGTGTCTGAAATGGAAAGAGAAATCCTTTTTTTTTTTTTTTTTTAAAGATTTTATTTATTCATGAGAGACAGAGAGAGAGGCAGAGGCAGAGGAGAACCAGGGTCCCTGCTGAGCAGGGAGCCCAACGCGGGACTCAATCCCAGGAGCCTGGGATCATGACTGAGCTGAAGGCAGAAGCTTAACCGATTGAGCCACCCAGGCGTCCCAAGAGAAATCCTTTATATCATCTACTAAACAGAAACAAGTGCTAGGTATTTTACAGATACTTATTGAGGAAGATATTTGTTCAGGTGCATTTAACATCACTCAGCACTTCAGTCCTCACCCCGTGCAAGAACTACCTTGTCAAGTGGTTGAAAGATAATTAATGTACCCTAATTAGCTTTTCTTACTATGTTGCACTTGACCTACTTAAAATATATGTGATTTGGAATTTTTTTTTTTAAAGATTTTATTTATTTTTCAACAGAGAGAGAGAGCGAGAGAGGGAACACAAGCAGGGGGAGTGGGAGAGGGAGAAGCAGGCTTCCCGCTGAGCAGGGAGCCCGATGTGGGACTCGATCCCAGGACCCTGGGATCATGACCTGAGCTGAAGGCAGACACTTAACGACTGAGCCACCCAGGCGCCCTGTGATTTGGAATTTTTTAACTTTATTTATAATATAATCTGGAAACAACATATGGATACAAATCTGCTTATCCATATAATTAGAAGGTTAAGATGAATTTTTGTTTTTGTTTAGTAAATTCTGCAAATTACATGGAGATGGGGATCAAATACCAGAGAAATCAAAACACTTAGTTTGAAGACTCTAGTGGAGCTAAATTTGAACATACTCATGATTTTAGGAATAATGAATTACCTTGAAATCTATCCTTTTGGACTGTAGAGTCCTTAAGTATAGGGACTGTGTCTATCTAGTTTATTGCTGTTATTCCCAGCTTTTAGAACATAGGAGGTATTCAATAATTATTTAATATATGTATAGAATGATGATAGATAAGAATGTATAAATAGGCCAGTATTGTATTCATTTCAGATCTTATAGTTCATTATAGTTGTGTTGTTTTAGGAACATCATTTCATTCTTATTTCTGCAGATGAGAAAAGATACAAGGAAGCTCTGGGCAGCCCTTTGTAATAGATGAAATGGTCATTATATGTTTGTTGGTGGTAGAGCTATCAGTGAACTATTATTATCCATAAATAGAGTCTTCCCATGCAGCTTGGTCAACTCAGTTTAGCATAGAGTGTCTCCAGAGAAGGGATATAGCTAACAGCAAGTCTCTCTGATTCCTTTTGGTGATTAGGGTGTAACCCACTGCTAACTCAAGGAGGTATATTGGTTCTTGTTGGGCCCTGCTGGTCATGGCACTCAGTTCACTAAGGACTAGGTTTGAGAAGCTTAGTGTTTGAATTAAAGTTTCCACAGGAGGGGATCAATTGCTCCTTTTGCTGGGTTTCCATTACGCTTTGCTTTTACCTTTATTATAGTATTTACTTCATTCTGCTGAGTGTTATGGTTAGGTGTTTCTATATGTCGTTCCCTGTAGGTTTGTTCTTTTGAGTGCTGGAAACACGTTGTCCTTGTACCTTTCATAGCTATAGCACAATGCTTTATATAGCATAAGTTTAAACTGTTAATCCTTATAACATGGATAAGTAGAAGAATTTTAAATTTTGCAAAATTATAGGTCCAACTGTAGTTACTTTCTATAAGCCACATCAAGTCCTTTTCAAACAAGATAGGTATAAATAGCATTTAGAAAAAAAGTATGGATTATAGCAAGCTCTTCCCTCATCTAGTAATTTCAGTAGCCTGATAGTTTTTTTTTTTTTAAATAACAGCTTTATTGAGATAAAATTCACATAGGATACAATTCACCCACTTAAAGTGTATAATTCACTAGGTTTTAGTATATTCACAGAGTTTTGCAACATCACCACAAACAATTTTGTAATATTTTTATTACCCCACTCTGCATACATTAGCTGTCCTTCCCTTTTCCTCTTTAATCCCACCCCCAGCCCTCGGCAACCATTAATTTACTTTCTGTCTCTGTAAATTTGCCTGTTCTGGATAGTGGAATCATCTAATGTGGTCTTTTATGACTGGCTTTTCACTTAGCCTAAATGTTTTCATGGTTCATACATTTTATAGAATATTTCATTCCTTTTTACCGCTAAATAATATTCCACTGTATGGATATATACCACATTTTATTTACCCATTCATCTGTTGATGGATATTGGGTTGTTTCTACTTTTTGGCTATTATAAACAATGCCATTATAAACATTCATATACAAATTTTTGTGTAGGTGTATGTTTCATTTCTCTTGAGTATATAACTAGGATTGAAATTGCTGGGTAATATGGTGACTAGGTTTAACTTTTTGAGGAACTGCTAAACTTTTCAGAACAGTTGCATCATTTTATATTTCCATCAGCAGTGGAAAGTTCCAGCAGTGAGAGTTCCAGTTTCTCCACATTCTCACCAACACTTGTCTTTTTGATTACAGTTTACCTTTGAATAATGTGGGAGTTAGAAGCACCAATCCCCTGTGTAGTCCAAAATCTGTGTATAACTTTTGACTTGCCAAAAACTTATCTAATAGCCTACTGTTGACCAGAAGCCCTACTGATAACAGAAACAGTTGTTTAACACATATTTTGTATGTTGTATGTATTTATATACTGTATTCTTACCATAAGACAAGCTAGAGAAAAGAAAATGTTAGTAAGAAAATTAAGGAAGAGAAAATACATTTACAGTACTGTATTTATCGACTGTAAGTTCATGTTGTCTGTTTACAAATTGAATCATCTGTCTTTCAGTACCTACATCAATATGATATGATACAAAACACTATAAGATGTTATACATGCAACTAACATTAGACATCAAAAATGAAAAGATAATGTGAAAAAATTCATATTTATTTACAGAATAAACAATTCATGCATTGATAATAAAGCATCAATATGATTGGCAATGATGATGATGACAAAAATGTCTCATGCAGTTCTTGCTATATAGATCAGATTTTCATATCAAGACACATGTACAACAGATAAGTTTATTAACTATACAGTATGATGATTATTTGCTGTTAAGAGGAATTGGATCATCGTAAGATCTTCATCCTTGTTGTCTTCATGTTGAGTAGGTTGAAGCGGAGGAGGAAGAGCTGGTCTTGCTGTCTTGGGGTGGCAGAGGCAGCAGAGGTGGAGGAGATGGAAGGGGAGGCAGGAGATGCTGTCACACTTGGTGTCACTTTATGGAAATATGTAGTAATTTCTATCTGACATTTTTGCTTTTTGATTTTTCTAAAAAACTGTTCTATATGGTATCAATCCTTCCACCATTTGCTTTGTTTCAGTGCTTGTATCAGACAAGGGTCCATATCCTAAATGAAGTCAAAAGCAGTTTTGAATATTTGGAACCCTTCTGCCAGACTGTCTAATGTCAATTTGTTTTCTGGAACTGCTTCTTCACCTTATCATCTGACACCGTTTCAGTAGCATTCATCTCCATCATGTTGTCTTCTGTTAATTCCTCTGGTGTGATGTCACTTAGCTCTTGAATTTCTCCAGGATCCATATCTTGAAACCCTTCATTCCCCATCTTTTTCTTTTTCTTTTTTTCCCCCATATCCACAATCTCTTTCATGATTTCCTTGATTGGCTCTATTGTAAATCCTGTGAAGTCATGTACAACACCTGGACACCATTTTCTCCAACAGGAATTTATTGTTTCGGGCTTGATGGCTTTCACTGCTTTTTCTGTAACAGTGATGGCATCTTTAGTGATGTAATCCTTCTAGACTTTCATGATCTCTCTATCAGGGTTCTCTTCCAGAGCATTGACAATCCTTTCCAAAGAGTATTGTGCATAATGATCCTTATGACCCCCTGATCTAAAGACTGATTTAGAGATGTGTTTGGGGGCAAGTAGACCATTTTAACACTTTTGGTGTTGCATTTGTGGGGTTCTGCGTGGCCAGGGACATTGTCCAATATCAAAAGAACTTTAAAAGGCAAGGTACTTCCTGGCTTCAGGGACAAAAAGCATCAATGGAACTAATCCAGAAAAAGGGTTCTCGTTGTCCAGGCCTTCTTGTTGTATAACCAAAAGCCTGGCAGCTGGTGTTTATTTGTTCCCTTCAAGGCTCAGGGGTTAGCAACTTTATAGATAAGGCAGTCCTGATCATAAACCTGACTGCATTTGTGCAAAATGGTAGAGTTAGCCTATCCCTTCCTATCTTTTTTTTAAAATTCCTTCCTGTCTTAAATCCTGGTGCTTGCTTCTCTTTCTTATTAATGAATGTCCTTTGTGGCATTTTTTTTTTTCCAGAAAAGGGCACTTTTGTCTGCATTAAAAACCTGTTCAGGTAGACATCCTTTCTCCTTCATGATTTTCTTAATGGCCTCTGGGAACTTGTCTGCTGCCTCTTGGTTGGCAGAAGCTGCTTCTGCTGTTTTATTTATTTATTTATTTATTTATATTATTTATTTTTAAAGATTTTATTTATTTATTTGACAGAGAGAGACACAGCGAGAGAGGGAACACAAGCAGGGGGAGTTGGAGAGGGAGAAGCAGACTCCCTGCCGAGCAGGGAGCCCGATGCGGGGCTCGATGCGGAGCTTGATCCCAGGACCCTGGGATCATGACCTGAGCCAAAGGCAGACGCTTAACGACTGAGCCACCCAGGCGCTCCCTATCTTGACATTTTTAAAGCCTCTTTCTAAAATTATCAAACTATCCTATGCTGTTTAAATTCTCCAGTTTTAGATCCTTCACCTTCCTTTTGCTTTAAGTTGTCATATAATGACTTAGCTTTTTTTTGAATAATATTAGAGTCTATAGGTATCTTACAGCAATCCTGCACCCACATAAAAGCTGCATTTTCAATATAGGATAAAAAGGTATTTCCTAAAAGGTATAAGGTTTTTGCACTTACTGGCATAGCCACAGGGATGGTTTCACAAATTTCCGTTAAAAAAAAAACAAAAACCAATGAACAAAAAAAAACCCCAATGGTCCTTAGGCTGGTGGGCAACTGCAGACTTCAGTCAAACAATTCAACTTTTTCTTGTAATGTCATGACTTTGCTTCTTGGGTGCTTCCAGTATCACTAGTGGCACTTTGTATGGGTCCTCTGGTGTTATTCAAGGATTATGGTAACACAAAAAATATGCAAAAACCATGGGAGATTACTTTTTACTGCAATATACAATTCACTGGAGAGATGAACACACTTGAGCTCATTGAAATAGCAACAGGAGATGGCTACAAAATTATTATATTAGCACAGTATGTACTACAGTTTTATGCAGTTATGATTTAGTACTGTATCTTTACCTTTGTTTACATTTCTCTCAACTGCAAATGGGGCCGTGTACAGTCTGTATGTGTTTGCATAAAATTTTGATAAATTTTAACTTTTTATGATTTGTGTATATTTTATGGTAGTAAATGATAAAATAGACTAGCATATACATATATTTTATGCATTCATGATATATCTAACTTTTTCTTAAGCTTTTCGATATTTCTAGGCTATGTGCTTTGTCTGCAAGGTTTTTCAAACTGTTGCAAATCTCCAAGAAATTTTCTAACGTATTTATTGGGAAAAAAATCTGTGTAAGAGGACCCTGCATGCAGTTCAAACCCCTGTTGTCAAAGGGTCAGCTGTATAGTCATCCTAGTGGGTGTGAAGTGGTATCTTTTCTTTTTTTTTTTAATTATTTGTTTGATAGAGAGAGCACTCTAGCAAGCAAGGGGAGAGGCGGGGGGCGGGGAGAGAATCCCAAGCAGACTCCACGCTGAGTGTGGAGAGCCACACGGGGCTCGATCCCATGACCCTGAGATCAAGGCCTGAGCTGAAACCAAGAGTCGAATGCTCAGCTGACTGAGCCACCCAGGCACCCTGAAGTAGTATCTTACTGTGATTTTGATTTTCATTTCCTTGATGGCCGATATTAACTTTTCATGGGCTTGTTGGCCATTTGTATATCTTCTTTGGAGAAATGTCTATTCAGATCCTGTGCCCATTTTTAATTCAGTTATTTGTCTTTTTATTAAGTTGCAAGACTTCTTTATGTATTCTAGATACAACTTTATCAGATATATGATTTATAAATATTTTCTGCCATTCTGTGTGTTGTCTTTGCACTTTCTTGATGATGTCATTTGAAGCACAAAAATTTTTAATTTTGATCAAATCCAGTTTATCTGTTTTTTTTTCTTTAGTTTGTGCTTTTGGTTCCTATCTAAGAAACCAGTGCCTAGTCCAAAGTTATGAAGATTCAATCCTGTTTTCTTTAAAAAGTTTTACAGTTTTGGGATGCCTGCGTGGTTCAGTTGGTTAAGCATCTGCCTTTGGCCCAGGGTCCTGGGATCGAGTCCCACATCGGGCTCCTTGCTCCGGGAGGAGCTTGCTTCTCCCTCTGCCTGCCGCTCGCCCTGCTTGTGCTCTCTCTCATTCTCTCTCTCTGCAAATAAATAAATAAAATCTTAAAAAAAAAAAGGTTTACAGTTTTAGCTCTTACATTTAGGTTTTTGATCCATTTTGAGTTAATTCTTGCATATGGTATGATATGGGGGTCTGACGGGTAACCAGTTGTCCTAGCACCATTTATTAAAAAGACTATTCTTTTACCATCGAATTTTTTGACATCCTTGTTAAGAACATTTGACAGTAAAGAGTTTCTTTTTGAAGAATATATTCACATTTTTCTCCTTCCCCCCATATTGTCTCTAACTTTTTTATTAATTAAAAGAAATGTAGAAGCCATCTCAAACTTATAGAAAAGTTGCAAGTACAGTACAAATAACTTATTTTCTTGAACCATTGAGAGTAAGTTGCTAACATGATACCCTGCAATGATCATGTTTGTATGTATTTCCCACCGATAAGAACATTTTCCTACATAACTGCAATAGAAAATCAGAAAATTAATGTTGATGCATTACAATACCAATCTTATCCTCAGATTCCATTCAAGTTCCAATAATATCCTTTATAACAAAAAGAATCCAGTCCAGAATCACACACTGCATTTGTCATGATTCTCTAGTCTTTTTCAATCTGAAACAGTTTCTCAATCTTTCTTGATTTTCATGACCTTGACAATTTTGAAGATTACAGGCCAGTTTTTTTGTAGAATGTCTCTAAATTGTGAGTTGTCTAATGTTTCCTCATGATTAAATTCAGTTTATGCGTATTTGGCAAGAATATCCCAGAAGTGATATTAATGTCCTCCTCAGTGCATCCTATTGGGGGCCCAAGATTTTATCATTACTGGTGGTTTTAACTTGATTGATTACTTGATTAAGGTAGTGTTTGCCAGGCTTCTCCACTATTACTGTCTTTTTACTTTTGTGACTAATAACCATTTGTGGGAAAGCTGTTTGAGATTACATAAATCCTCCCTGTTAATCTTTTGGGTTTTTTTATTTTTTTATTTATATCTGCATGGGCACATGGATTCTTACTTTGTTTGATGGTTTATATTTCCTTACTATCATTATTTGTATTGATGCTCCAGTTGTTCCATATTTGGTAGTGGAAGCCCCTTCAAGCTAGCTTCTTTATTCTTTTGTCATGGCCCCTCATTCTTTGAGCACTTGCTTTTTACTTTTTGGTATAATATGATGTTTGAGGTTCATTTGGTTCTTGCTCTACCCTAGCTCTAGCCCAGCTCTACCCCAGCCCTGGAATCAGCTTTTCTTCAAAGAGCCCTGGGTCTTTTTAGTAGAGAATAGCATTAAAAACCAAGATCTGGGGGCGCCTGGGTGGCTTAGATGATTGAGTGTCTGCCTTCGGCTCAGGTCATGATCCCAGGGTCCTGTGATTGAGCCCCGCATTGGACTTCCTGCTTGGCGGGAGGCCTGCTTCTCCCTCTCCCACTCCCCCTGCTTGTGTTCCTGCTCTCGCTATCTCTCTGTCAAATAAATAAATAAAACCTTTAAAAGCAAACAAACAAACAAAAAACCCAAGATCTGGGTGCTAGTTATGCATATTGGGGGTACTGCTCATCTTAGGACCTCTCAGGGGACAGAGCTAGGGAATAGTTTTATTCTCTATATGTATAGACATATCTATTTTTCTATTAAATTTCTTTCTATTAAATTTCTATTAAAATTCATCTTTTTATAAAATTTCATGAGTTCATATCAATAGCTGTAATTCCAGTTCAAACCAGAGGGATCGTTCTGTTTTTTTCCGCCTTTCCATATTTGTAACTTCCTTTTTAGACTATGAGAAAGCTGGTTCCTATTATTTTTAACAGTTGTACTTATTTGATCTATCTCTCTGTATGTACCCAATCTCTTACAGCCATTGCTGCATTCCCCCTGATACCTCTCAGCCTCCCCTCCCCCAAGTAGAAACTCTTCACCCTTATCTGGCTTTGTCCCATTGTATTGGTATGCCATCTTCTGAGGCCTGTGTCCTCATTGGCTTGGTCTCCACTACTCTGTGCCACCCGGGCCCTGTGCCACTGCCCTTTTTCCTTCATTCAGCTTTAACATCTCATGCCAGGCTGCACCAGTGAGGATCTCCTCCTCACCCTCCTGAAGCTCTGAGATCCTGTGCTGTGCTGCTGCCCTCCTATATGGACATAATCCTCCTTCACCTGCTTTAGGCTCTGATACCAACTCTTGGCCATCATGACCAGTCTCACTTAATGGCTGTTGGGCTGAATTATTTGTGAAGGGGTGTCACATTGTCTTTTGAGAGACGATGAAGTTTTTTTGGATATTTGTTTAGAATTAAAAGCACTTTATAAGAAGGAAAAAAAACCCAAGTAACTTGAAAATTTTACCTTTTAGGCAGTGATTGGTAGAGTTCTAGAAGGATTCCTTCTTTGGCTAACATTTAACATAAAATAACACTATTGAATTTATAATTATTTGAATCTTAATGTACATTGGTTAATGAGCTGTTCCTGACTGAGGAAATTAGAAAACAAATAGTAATTTACATCTACAAAATAATATTCATTTTTCTTCTAGCTCTTCCACCAAAGCCACCTAAGCCAATGACTTCAGCCGTTACAAATGGAATGAAGGACAGTTCTGTTTCTCTTCAGGATGCAGAATGGTACTGGGGGGATATTTCAAGGTAACTAGAATGCTACTATAATTCAATGCAGTTTAGAAACAAATCATTTTTGAGAAGTGCCCTACTAGTTGTCATTTAAAGATTACCATTTTAAAAATTGTGAGAATGCTTCAGAAGTTTCTAAATGCTGTCCTTCCACAAGAAAATGACAAGAAAATCTTTAAATTACAGGTGTGATTATTACTTTTAATTCTGTATTAAGGATAGATTTCTGAATAAATGAAACAAAAGATTTAGGATAGCTACATGTGTTTTTCTATAAAAGATAGTTATAGGTACTTCATTTTCTTTACCTTTCTGTGTCTAAGGCAATGGTTCCACAATCTTTGCACGCACAAGAATCAATTGGGGTGTGGCCCAGGAATCTGCATTTAACCTCCCTAGGTGATTTTGGTGCACTCTTCACATGCCTCATTTTGAGAAACAGGACTCTAGAGCAGTAGAATGCTTTTTAGGTAAAATGTGGTTTTGGGAAATGTTGAATCTAGAGAAGGGAAAACATATATATTGAATTTGAATATTCAAATTTCTTGTTTTTCTTGAATTTTGTTTTAAAAAAGACCTATCCATTTCTGTCAAATTGAGTTCAAGGTTGATGCTGTATTCTTCAATATGCTTGTGTTTCTCTTTCTCTTGTCTGTTCTCTTCAACTACCAAAGTGGTACTCATTTCTTTTTTTTTTTTCCTTTGTTACCATTTTAACCATCTTTAAATGTACAGTTCAGTGGCATTAAGTACATTCACAGTATTGTTCAACCATCACCATCATCCATCTCTGGAACTATTTCATCTTCCCCAAAGCGAAACTTTGTACTCATTAAACACTGCCTTTTCCTCCTATTCTCCCCAGCCCTGGGAAGCCACCATCCTGCTTTCTGTTTCTATGAATTTGACCACTGTAGGTACCTCACATAAGTGGAATCATACAATATTTATCCTTTTGTGACTGGCATATTTCACTTAGCACAATGTCTTCAAGGTTCATCCATGTTGTAACATGTATCAGAATTTCCTTCCTCTTTAAGGTTGAATAATATTCCATTATGTTTATATACCACATTTTTATTTATTCATTCATCTGGACATTTGGCTTTGAACATTTGGATTGTTTACAGCTTTTGGCTATTGTGAATAATGCTGCCATGAACACTGGTTTAGAAATGTTTATTCAAGTCCCTGCTTTTATTTTTTTCATTTTTATTTGTTATTTTTTAAAGGGTGGAGGGGCAGAGGGAGAGAGAGAATCTTTTTTTTTTTTTTTTTTTTTTAAAGATTTTATTTATTTATTTATTTGACAGAGAGAGACACAGCGAGAGAGGGAACACAAGCAGGGGGAGTGGGAGAGGGAGAAGCAGGCTTCCCGCAGAGCAGGGAGCCCGATGCGGGGCTCGATCCCAGGACCCTGGGATCATGACCTGAGCCGAAGGCAGACGCTTAATGACTGAGCCACCCAGGCGCCCCGAGAGAGAGAATCTTAAGTAGGCCCCCCCGCCCAACGCGGAGCCCATATGGGCCTTGATCTCACAACTCTGAGATCATGACCTGAGCTGAAATCAAGAGTTGGCTGCTTAGCCAACTGAGCCACCCAGGTGCCCCTCAAGTCCCTGCTTTTAGTTCTTTGGGGTGCATACCCTGAAGTGGAATTTCTAAGTCATATGGTAATTCTATGTTTAAGTTTTTGAAGGAGACTTAATATATTTTATATTAAAATGGATCGGAAAATTTTTGTTATAATTGTACAATAAAAGGATCTATTATATGTAAATACCATTTAAATTTATATTCTAAGACCTTGTGGGTCTATAACTCAAGAGTCTTCTGTGCCCTGCCATATCCTGAGTGTTCTAGTGTTTTTTCTTAAAGTCCTAAACTAACTTTGCAGGAGGACTTTATCATCAGTATAAATTCAAATTGGAGAAGATTATATTGAAAGGTTGTGAACTTAGTGAATTTCCCCCCCTCT
The DNA here is from genome assembly GCF_004348235.1 of Phoca vitulina. Taxonomy (NCBI): domain Eukaryota; kingdom Metazoa; phylum Chordata; class Mammalia; order Carnivora; family Phocidae; genus Phoca; species Phoca vitulina. Next base: position 65,315,866 of record NW_022589705.1, read on the forward strand.
GATCAGACACAGCTGCCACTGTTGCTTAAACACAACCTTCTTTCTAAACAGCTGCTGGTTTTTCCTGAAACCCTACAAGTTTAGACCTGCCTAAGGAAGCCCTAAAGGCTTAATGGAAATACTATCCCCTACAGACGGGTTGAAATCTGGAAGAGTTTATTTTTTTTTATTTATTTTTTAAGATTTTTTTTTTTATTTATTTGAGAGAGAGAATGAGATAGAGAGCATGAGAGGGGGAGGGTCAGAGGGAGAAGCAGACTCCCCACTGAGCAGGGAGCCCGATGCGGGACTCGATCCTGGGACTCCAGGATCATGACCTGAGCCGAAGGCAGTCGCTTAACCAACTGAGCCACCCAGGCGCCCAGAAATCTGGAAGAGTTTAAAAAGCAAATAGCCCTTCCTTAGATTGCATAATACTGAAAATCAAAACAGAAAGATCATATCTAGGGGGAGGAATTAAATGACCTCTGAAGGCCCCCATAATTCTATGATCTTAGACATACTCACCTCTAACTAGCCTTAGTAATATTTGAAGAGAATAATTGATGATTAATTTTTTTTCATTTTTCCTGTAATTCTATTTTTCAGGGAGGAGGTAAATGACAAATTACGGGATATGCCAGATGGTACGTTCTTGGTCAGAGATGCCTCAACAAAAATGCAGGGGGATTACACTTTGACTTTGCGGTGAGTATTTTTCAGCATTTTGACTAGTGTTCTACTAGCGTTATTTATTTCTGGGTATACAGAGATTTTTGTATTTATTTAAATGATTACACATTTTAAAATATTTTTACTTAATTTAGATACACAATTTTTAGTTGTTTGGCTAACTGACCTTTCTCCATACGTTAAATATTTAAATGTCTTATATAAAGATGGCAACAATTTTAATTTTTATGTAGGAATAAAATCCCTAAAAGTAAGTTATGAAGTAAGAATTATACTGTTGACCTTGTGCGAGAAGTAGAAGTCATGGGCACAGCCTGAGGTTATTAATGATATGTTGGGAATCCACCCCTCTAATAACCCTATTATGTTCCTCAATGCAGACTTCAGAGAGTAAAACTTAGCATAGTTTAGGCTGATGAGGATATGTAGAAGATACAGCAATTCTTAGCCTCTGTCATGCCAGCCATGTAGAACGGGTGTAAAATCCATATTAGAATTTCCTAAGTGGTGGTGGATGTATCACCTTTTATATTTACAAAGATGGGACATATAATTTAAAAGATTAGGAAAACTGCATCAGATATTTTTACATTTAATTTTAACAATTAAAATAGCCTAATTATAATAAAGTACTGTGATTTTTAAAAAAGGGACTATCTAAAGAAAAATATAATGAAAGCAGCAGCGATAACAACTCCCTTGTACTACACATTTTACACGCAATATCTTATTATTCCTCACAACAACCTTTGAGGTAGGTATTATTAATATTTGCATTTTATAGACGAGGCAGCTGAAGCTTAACCTGGTTAAGAAACTTTCCTAAAGACCTATAGCTAGTAAATGGCAGAGGATATGTTCAGATCCAGATTTATCTGACTCTTTTCTGCCTTTCTGCCTACTATCTTTAGGAAAAATCATTTATTTTATGCTAGAAATTTGGAGTTTCTGGTAAAGACATTATAAGAAGTTAATACCTTGGAACTTTAGTTGTGTTGAGGAATAATCAAAGTTCTGTAATGATTCATTTGACTCAGTTTTCTCCCCCCTGCTCCAGTCAGGCTTCTGTCCTTACCACTCTTACAAGGACTGCTAAACCAATGACCACTTCCGTCTTCTTACCTCACCTGACCTCTTAGCAGCATTAGTCATAGGCACTTCTTCCTAGAAACAGTTTATTGTCTTGGCTGTTGTGACATCACACTCTCCTGATTTTCTTCCTAACTCTAGGCCAGCCATTCCTTTGCTCAATATCTAAATGTTAAGTGTTCCAAGCTTGGAGTTGGGCCTCCTTCTCTTCTCTGTATTGGTTCTCCCAAGGTGAGCTTACCCAGTTCCACGGCTTTAATATACAATTACATGGTGGTGATCCATAAAGCCCATCTCCAGCTCTGACCTCCAGAACTCTACATGCATATATCCACTTCCTACTTGATTTTGCCACTTAGATAACTAGGGGACATATTAATTTGAACATGGTCAAAGAAGAATTCTTGATTTCTAACCCAACTCCTCCTACCCAAACTGTTTCTCTTCTATTTACTTTTTTTTTTCTTCAGAAATAGAACCACCATCTCTATAGTATTCATGCTACAGCTCTTTTTTCCCCCTCTCTTTTCCCTCATCTTCACATCCAAATCCATCATTAAACAAGTCCTGCCAACTTTACCTCCAAATCTATATTTGTAATCTCATTATATTTCTCTACCACCCAACAGTAAGCCACCATCATCTTGCTTGATCTTTTGCAGTCATTTCCTGACAGGCCTGTCAACATCTTACAATTTCTAACCTTCCCCACCCCTGCTGACCATTTTCTGCACAGAAACGAGAGTGATCATTTTAAGGTATGAGTCTGATTACTCTTTTGCTTAAAATTCTTTTAAGAGTTTCCCTACTGCACTTAAGGTAAAGAATTTGGATTTTATTCTAACTTATCTATTTGACCTGGACTTGGTCTACTTCTTATACTTCATTTCTTCCCTCTTCCCTCCCCCCACTACCTTCAGCCTCCCTAGCCTTTTAGTACCTCAGGCAAGTGAGCCTTATTCCTGTCTCAGGGCCTTTGCAACAGGCCTTTCTGATCTTTGAATCCTTGTTTCCTTTTTGTCATTCAGATCTTTGCATAATTGCCACCTCTTCAGGGCTTCCCCAACCACTCAGTCCAAAGTAGCGATCCGAGGATATATATTGCCTCCATTTAATCTTCTGTATGGGCTCCTTCTGTATCTTCTCCTTTCCCACCTTGTAGGTCTCACCCCACTAGAATTTAAGTTCTGCTATTGGGGACTTTGTTTAATCATTGTTACATTTCCAGACTCCAGTGTGTGATAATGGATAGGCATTAGACAATGGATGCCTAATAAATATTTATTAACAGAATGAATGCCCTCATTTATCTGAAAAATGGTTTTGTGTGGTTTTTTTTTAAAGATTTTATTTATTTATTTATTTATTTGACAGAGAGAGAGACACAGCGAGAGAGGGAACACAAGCAGGGGGAGTGGGAGAGGGAGAAGCAGGCTTCCCCCCCGAGCAGGGAGCCCGATGCGGGGCTTGATCCCAGGACCCTGGGATCATGACCTGAGCGGAAGGCAGATGCTTAGCTGACTGAGCCCCCCAGGCGCCCCTGAAAAATGGTTTTAATCCCACACTAAGGCATTATTTTATGATGGTTAGATTCCTAAATGCAACTAACTAAAAGCAACAATTTTTGTATCTTGGGATGAGGAAAAGAGCCTGCAAAAGTTCCATTACTTACCTGAAGTTGCAGCGCTGTTCAGGAACAAAGGCTGGCAAGGGGTCCCACTCACAGCCACCATGAGAATTCTTCTGCTAGAGACCTACAGCTGGAAGGGATCTTTAATACTACCTCATTCAACTGGGTTTCTGCAGATGTTGGAACTCCCTGCATAACATTTTTCAGAGTCATTGAACTTCCATGTTATCTTTCAGTCAGTGGGAGCTGCATCTTCCTTTTGAGGCAGCCCATTTTATTGTTGGGCAGCTTTAAAGTTTAGAGGGTTATCTTTGTGCTGGATATTATGGTAGGACCAGGAATAAGGACATGAATAAGATATAGTTTTACCCTCAAGAGTTCATAATCTCAGTGTGTAATGGTGGAATAGGAGAGATACATATATACTATACCTTAATGCATTGTAGTGTCATGTTAGCGTTCTCCCCATTCACCCCTTCCCCTAACTCCTGGTAACCATTGTTTTACTTTCTGTCTTTGTGAATTTGATTATTTTAAGTATCTCATATAAGTGGAATCATACAATATTTATCCTTTTGTGTCTGGCTTATTTTATATAAAGTAATGTTTTTAAGGTTCATCCGTGTTGTAGCATGTCAGACTTTTCTTCCTTTTTAGGGCTGAATAGTATTCTATTGCATATGTATACATTTTGTTTATCCATTGGTCAATGGACATTGGCAAGAATATTTTAAAGTTTTTGTGCATCTAGCAAAAGGTCTGACATGTAGGTACTCAGTAACTATTTGAAAGGAAAGAATAAATGAGAGAAAGACAAAGAAAAGTTTTCTCAGAGGGAATGACAGTTTAGCTGGGCCTTGATAGATTTTGTTAGGCAGAAAAGTGATGATCGGGGCACCTGGGTGGCTCAGTCGTTAAGCGTCTGGCTTCGGCTCAGGTCATGATCCCAGGGTCCTGGGATCGAGCCCCGCATCAGGCTCCCTGCTCGGCAGGAAGCCTGCTTCTCCCTCTCCCACTTCCCCTGCTTGCGTTCCCTCTCTCGCTGTCTCTCTCTCTGTCAAATAAATAAATAAAATCTTTAAAAAAAAAAAAAAAGAAAGAAAAGTGATGATCTTACTAGGGTTTAATAAATACTCATAGCTCAGTACTAGTTACTCTGCAGAAGATCTGACAAAGAGTTAACATTTTTGTCTCAAAGAAGCCATAGTCTGGTGAAGGCAACAGGAATAAGAAAACTGCCTTGAATTAAACCAAAATAATAGAAGTTCAAACTGTGCTTTAGGGGCTGAAAGGAAGGAAAGAGATAGCTTGTTGAGAGGATATAGAAAGCTGCCCTTCGTGGAAAAAATTGCATTGCCATGTATCTGGAAGAAGGGGATAGGTTTGGCCATGTCGAAAGAGGGAAGGGAGGTTGCAGGATTAGGTAACAATAGGAACAGAGATATGGAGGTGAGAAACTATTGTGCCCTGTTCTCTGAGCGGCAGTCCCATTTGGCTAGAGGGTTAAGTCCGCAAGAGGAACAAGTGATAGGGGATGGAGGGTTGGAAAAGGGTCATGTTAAGGAGGGCCTTGAATTCTAAAATGTGGAGTTTGCATTTAATATTATAGGTAGGCAGAGGAAACCATTGCATTTTTTTCAGCAGGGAAGCATATGATCAGACTCTATTTGAATAGAAAGAATAAAAGAGGATAGATACTAGTAAAAGGTTAGAATATCATGAATCATTGGGGTGCTTGGCTGGCTCAGTGGGTAGAGCATGCTACTCTTGATCTCAGGGTCATGAGTCAAGCCCCACTTTGGGCGTAGAGCTTACTTAAAAAAAGAAAATTTAAAAACATAGAATATTATGAATTGAGAGGTAATGGTGATCCAGAATAGAATTTATTCTTTAATCATTTAATATTTATGGAGTGCCCACAATGTTCTAGGTACTATTCTAGGAAAAGGAAATGATGAACAAGCTGAACATGGTCTCCTGTCTATAGTGTTTATATTTGGAGGTGGAGATAGGAGTAGAGGAGAGGAAGACACAATAAACACATAAAAAATAACTTCACAGTATCTGAAATGCTATATAGGAAATATACCTGATTATGTGATAGGGATATAGGGAAAGGGAATTTAAGATAATTTTGAGAAGGAGGTCTTCTGTGAGGAAATGACCTCTGAAAACTGAAGGATATGTAAGAACCAGCCAGAAAAGTGTTCCAGGAAGAGGGAACAGAAAATGCCAAGACACTGATTTTGGAAAGATTTGGTGGATCCAGTGAATACAAAGACTGCTGTGGCTGGCTTATAGTGTGAACCACAGAGTGGTAGGAGATGAACTTGAAAGCGGGAAGGAGGCAGATGCATAGAGCCTAATGAGCCATGGTAAGGAATTTGAATTTTATTTCTAAGTGAAAAAAAAAAAACAACTCACAAAAACCACCACCAAGAAAGCGTTTTAAGCAGGGGAATGAAATGATGGAAAGGTGGAATACACTATTAGCCAGGATAGCAGATCTAGGAAAGGAGTTGAGGAGTCAAAGTAAGAGGCAAAAGACAGCTAAGAGCACAAGGGATTTGATAATAGAGTAGGTATGAGGTTGAGGGGAGAGTTAAAGATGACTGGTTTGAGCCTGCTGGGCTTAGAATGAATGTGCCATTTATAGAAATAGGCAAGCCAGGAACAGTTGTTTTATAGAGAACAGGGGAAAGATGTTGATTTTTACCTGCTCCAGAACTTCCAGGTAAAAATATATCTAGAATATAGCTAGAAATGCAGATTTAATGCTTTGAGGAGAGCATAAAACTGGAAAAAGATTCAGATACCATCTACATAGAGTAAATGGAATTTTGAGGAAAGAGTATATAGAGGGAAGAAAAGGTAGAGGCTGAAGACAAATATTTTTAGGGACTGGCTGTGTTTAGCAGCGGGAAGGAGCAGAGGAAGAATAGTCTAAGAGTTTGAGAAAAGTGTAATGTCATAGAAGTCATGGGAGGACAAAATATTAAAAACAAATGGGGGAAGGAGGAAGGGAAAGTAGAAATCTCAGCACTGCAAAGAATCTGAGCCTGGGGTAGAGGGAGGAGGCAGACAGAGTCTGAATCAAGTAAAAGTTGTTGGTGACCCTCAGGGTGCCTGGGTGGCTCAGTCAGTTAAGTGTCTGACTCTTGATTTTGGCTCAGGTCATGATCTCAGGGTTGTGAGGTTGGGCTCCGTGCTTGGCATGGAGCCTGCTTCAGATTCTCTCTCTCCCGGGACGCGTGGGTGGCTCAATTGGTTAGTCGTCTGCTTTCGGCTCAGGTCATGATCCCAGGGTCCTGGGATCGAGCCCAGAGTTGGGCTCCCTGCTTGATGGGGAGCCTGTTTGTCCCTCTCCTCCCTGCTTGTGCTCTCTCTCGCTATCCCTGTCTCTCTCTTAAATAAATAAATAAAATCTTAAAAAAAAAAAAAAAAAGATTCTCTCTCTTCCTTTGCCATCCCCCCTCCCACACTCGCTCTCTCTCAAAAAAAAAAAAGTTGGTGACCCTCAAATGAGAAGAATGAGAATTAAATCAGACTGTGAAGGGTAGGTGATAAGGAAATAGAAGTTTTCCAATTCAGTAACTGTTTTTTTGGGTTTTTTTAAAGATTTTATTTATTTGAGAGAGAGGGCACGCGTGTGAGTCAGAGGAGGAGCAGAAGGAGAGGGACAAGCAGACTCTGTGCTGAGTTCAGAGCCTGATGTGGGGCTTGACTCCATGACCCAAGATCATGACCTGAGCTGAAACCAAGAGTTGGATGCTCAATCTACTGAGCCACCCAGGCGCCCCCAGTAACTATTTTTAAAAATAGTATTCATTGTAGAAAATCTGCACATTTAAATCTTTTTTTAAAAGATCTGTTTATTTGAGAGAGAGAGAGAGAGCAGGGGTTAGGGGCAGAGAGAGTCATAAGCAGACTCTGTGCTGAGTATGGAGCCCAATGTGGGCTCGATCTCACAACCCTGAGATCACAACCTGAGCCGAACCAAGAGTCAGGTGCTTAACCAACTGTGCCACCCAGGTGCCCCTGGATAATTAAATCTTTAGGAATCTGCTATATGCCAGGCATTAGGCCAGGTTATAGGATATGAGAAGGAATAGCGTGATTCTTCTGTTTAAGAAGAGTACAGTGAGGGAGAGAGACATATAATTGAAAATTCACCATTCTTGGGGCACCTGGGTGGCTCAGTCAGTTAAGTGTCTGCCTTCAGCTCAGGTCATGATCCTGGAGTCCTGGGAGTCCCAGGATTGAGCCCTGCATCAAGGCTCCCTGATCGGCAGGGAGTTTGCTTCTCCTCCGCCCCTCACCTCACTGGTGCTCTTTCTCTCTCATTCTCTCTCAAATAAATAAAATAAAATAAATCTTTAAAAAATTCACCATTTTTTAGTTCTTTCATGTGTCCACTTCCCTCCTTCTCTGCTTAGAGTCCATGATCTATTACTAAAATTAGTCTTGTGAATATATCCTCAGTAAACTTGTTCCTCTTTTCCTACACTGTAGTCATCCAACTCTATTCCAACACTTGTTAAATTAAACTCTGTATCTGTTTCTTGCCTGTACCTGGGTAGCTAAATGTGGAGAATACACTGTGCTCACTGGTGACTACTGATCTTAAGTGGGCCTTTAGATAGTTCAGCTAAGTTTCTGCATTTCTGCAATTGGCTTGCTCTCCCACTTTCCAAGATGACAATTTCATGTGTTCTTTTTTTTTTTTTTCCCTTCAAATCAGCAACTCATCTCCCCCCTTCTAACTAAAGAAATTGCTTCCTAGGGCGCCTGGGTGGCTCAGTTAAGCGTCTGCCTTTGGCTCAGGTCATGATCTCAGGGTCCTGGGCTCAAGCCCCGCATCAGGCTCTCTGCTCAGCAGGGAGTCTGCTTCTCCCATTCACTCTCCCTCTGTGCTCTCTCTCTCTCAAATAAATAAATAAAATCTTAAAAAAAAAAAAGAAATTGCTTCCTGTTTCACTGGTAACTTTGAGGTAGTCAGAAGATATCTAACTCCCTCATGGTCCTGTTGCCACAGCTATCAACATATATACACCTGAATGTGAATACCGTTTTTCTCCTGTTCCAGTGGATAGACTGTTCAAGTTTTTGTCTAGGATCCACATCATTACTTGTGGGCTAAATCCCATCCCTCTATTCTGTTCAAGGACATAACCCTAGTAATTGTCCTTTTTCTTTGGCGATCAGTAGTTTTTGTCTCTCTACTGAGCCATTCTTGTCAGCATATAAATATGTGATACTATCTCCCATTTAAGAATAATAAAGAGGGGCGCCTGGGTGGCTCACTCGGTTAAGCGTCTGCCTTCAGTTCAGGTCATGATCCCGGGGTCCTGGGATCGAGCCCCGTGTGGGGCTCCCTGCTCAGTGGGGAGTCTGCTTCTCCCTCTCCCACTCCCCCTGCTTGTGCTCTTGCTCTGTCAAATAAATAAATGAAATCTTAAAAAAAAAGAATAATAAAGAAAATTCCCTTGAGCCTGTATCTCTTTCCAGCTACTTCCCTATTTCTCTGCTCCCTATTTACAGCAATACTCCTCAAGACAGTTGTTGTAGGCATTTCTTTTTTGTCTTCTTTCATTCTCTTTAATCCATTACAGTCCATTGAAACTGTTTTGTCACGATCACTTAGTGATCTGTACTTCACCAAGCCCCGAGATCATTTATCTGGTTGATCATTGCTTTCTTAAAAATACACCATGCTTGGGGCACCTGGGTGGCTCAGTCGTTAAGTGTCAGCCTTCGGCTCAGGTCATGATCCAGGGTCCTGGGATCAAGCCCCACATCAGCTTTCTTGCTCAGCAGGGAAGCCCGCTTCTCCCTTTCCCACTCCTCCTGCTTGTGTTCCCGCTCTCACTGCCTCTCTCTCTGTCAAATAAATAAAATCTTTCTTTTAAAAAAATATACCATGCTCTTAGTTCTCTTTTAACTTTATTAATTGCTCTCTCTTGGTTTCCTTTGCTGGTTCTTCCTCATTTTCCTAACTGCTAAACATTGGTGAACCCCAGGACTTAGACCTTGGACCTCTTCTTTTGTTCAGCTATGCTCATTTCAAGTAATATCTATAGGCTGACAGCTCCTGAACTTTAGATTCTTCAAGTAGACTGCTGGATCATCTACTCTCAGATGTTCACTAGGCATCTCAGACTTAACATGTCTAAAAACAAAATATTTTCCCCCTTTAAACATGTTCTTTTTATATAGCCTTCTTCATTTCGATAAAAATTCCATTCTTCTAATTGCTTAAAGTAAAAAACTTGAAATCATCTTTATGTTGTCTTTCTCTTATACCCATCCATGTCCATGTCCATGTCATCGGCATGTCTTGTCAGCTCTCTCTTCAGAATATATTCAGAATCCTACCACTTCTCACTACCTCCTCTGCTACTATCCTTGTTCAGGATGCCATCATCTCTTGCCTAGATTATTTAAATAGTCTCCCAGCTGATTTTTCTAATTCTACCCCTGCTCACTTTGATCGGTTTCTTCTTAACCCAGCAGTTAGAGTGAGCCTTTTAAAATACATGATAGATGATACTATTCTGCTCAGAATCCTCCTGTGTCTCCCCATCTTACTCAGTAAAAGCCAAAGCTTACAGACTGTTACATGATCTGAGCTCCTTTTACAGCTCTTCTCTCCTACTAGTATTCTCCCTTTGGCTCATTCAGCCCCAGCATCACTGGCCTTCTTGCTGTTCTTTGAACATGCCAACCATGCTTTTACTTCAGGGGCTTTGTTCTTGCTGTTCCTCCGCCTGAAACCCTTTCCCCCTAGGTATCTGCTGTGCTAGTTCCCTCACTTCATTTAAGACTGTGCTTAAATGTCACCTGAATAGAGTGGTTTTCCTTGTGCAACATATAAAATAGCAAACCCTCTACCCCCAGAACTATCTCTTTCCTTTACTCTGCTCTGTTTTTTTCCATAGGACCTATTACCATTTGATATATCTAGTTGTTTATTGTTATGTTTTATCATAAACTAAGTCTGGCTTGTTCATTCCTATGTGCACCGTACCTCATACAGTTCCTGGCACATAGTAGATATTCAAAATAAAGTTTTTTGGGTTTTGTTTTGTTTTTTTTAATTTTTTTTTAATTTTTTATTTTTTTTAAAGATTTTATTTATTTTTTTGACAGAGAGAGACATAGCGAGAGCAGGAACACAAGCAGGGGGAGTGGGAGAGGGAGAAGCAGGCTTCCCGCAGAGCAGGGAGCCCGATGTGGGACTCGATCCCAGGACCCTGGGATCATGACCTGAGCCGAAGGCAGACGCTTTACGACTGAGCCACCCAGGCGCCCTGTTTTGTTTTGTTTTAGAGTGGGGAGGGGCAGAGGGAGAGGGAGAGAGAATCTTAACCAGGCTCCATGCCCAGCGTGGAGCTGGATGCGGGGCTCAGTCTCACCACCCTGAGATCATGACCTGAGCTGAAATCAAGTCAGATGCTTTACCAACTGAGCTGCCCAGGCACCCCAAATAAAGTTTTAAACTTTTCTGTAGCAGAGAGACCAGCTTGCATTTATTGTGAGTGTATGTATGGGTGTACCTACCTATAGTAACTACATGTGATTAGGTGGTTCTTCTAATGTACATTTTATAGGAATAGTTCTTCATTCATCTAAATACTGACTTTCTATAAGCATTATTAAATCATTCCATATATTCAAAGCTATTGTGTTTGACCTTTCACAAATCCCGATGCCTCATTTATCATGTGTAAATAGCACGGCATAAAGAGATGTGGAGATGTACTTTTCCCCCCATTAAGTCTGCATGCTGTTATAAGAAGAGTTGAATGGGAATGGTGCAGTGTTTTGCTATGATAGAATGAATCAACCTGTTGTGGTTTGATTATACTATGTGGGACTTGGAAAACACTGCCATTTTAAGCTTTGGGTATAAATTATCTTTAAGGGACCATTGTATATGACTCAATAAAAGTGGTCTAAACTATTTAAGCATCAAATTACCTCATTCTAATATAAATGGCTCTTCAAAAGCTATGCTTTATAAAACAGTTGAATCATTTACTTATTGTGATGGTCTAAATAAATAGTCATTTCCAAGAATTATAAGCAAATATAAAAGACAAAATAATGTAAGGTGCTAGATTAATTACTCAGTCATAAATCATTCATGTTTATGCATTCACAATAAAACCTTGAGGGTGTTGGTGATTATGTGTGACACATGTTTATCATCCCCCTTCATACAGAGATGGTCTGCTTCTCCTCACAGACACACAACCTCGTGTCTTTAGGTCCCAAAGAGATTGCCTCTGTTCTTCCTGAAAAAATATAAATAGGATTTAAATTAGAAAATTCATTCAGAAAATAAACAAAAGATATAATTTACTTCTGTTTTAGTTATTTTTCTTAAGTGACTATTTTTGTTAATTTTGTTGATACTGACTGCTGGTTAGGAATATTTGCCTTTAGTAACCAAGATATTTTATAGACAAATGAAATAGTTGTAAAAATAATAAGATACTGTATATACTTTTACATAATTATATATGCCTTTTCACCTGTTCCAATCTGATTAACCTAGTAAAACTTGTTTATTACGAGACACTATACTTTTATATCTCCATATGAAAGTAGTACTTTGATAGAATTTGGGGGAAGAAAATCTACAGTTGCTGTCTTGTTCACAGGAAGGGAGGCAATAATAAGTTAATAAAGATCTATCATCGAGATGGTAAATACGGCTTTTCTGATCCTCTGACATTTAATTCTGTGGTGGAGCTCATTAACCACTATCATCATGAATCTCTTGCTCAGTACAATCCCAAACTTGATGTGAAGCTAATGTACCCAGTGTCCAGATACCAACAGGTATGATTATAGAAGTTTCTTTTTTTTTTAAGATTATTTATTTATTTATTTGAGAGAGAGAGAGAATTAGCAGGGGGGGTGGAGCAGAGGGGGAGGGAGAAGCAGACTCCCCACTCAGCAGGGAGCCCAATGTGGGGTTCGATCCCAGGACCCCAAGATCATGACCTGAGCCAAAGTCAGATGCTTAACCAACTGAGCCACCCTCATGCCCTATAGAAGTTCTTGATAGCTATTCAACAAGTCATTTTTAACATCGTTTCATTTTAATTTACCAGGCTTATCAGTTAAAAAAAAAAAAGAAATCTAGTCATTTTAAATTTCCTACTTAAGATTTAAGATATTTTTGGAGCTTATTTTGTGACTACTAGCCCTTAATAGCTTGTTGCATGTACTTATTAACTTTATATAAAAATACTTCTGTTTCTGTTTCCTATTTATACTTCATTTCTTAATTTTTCAAGTATTAATTATTTTGATGTGATCTAAAGGCTGAGTGTTAACAAAAGGATTTAGTGCTTTTGCATGCTTACTATTAATACAGTGGCTTAAACTTACAGTAGAAATGCAATTTAAAAATAAATAGATGTGGAAAAATTCATGTGTCAGAATTTTTAACATTCTTTATTTCTTTTGTTTAACTGTACAGGATCAGTTGGTAAAAGAAGACAACATTGATGCAGTTGGTAAAAAACTGCAAGAGTACCACTCTCAGTATCAGGAAAAGAGTAAAGAGTATGACAGGCTATATGAGGAATATACCAGAACATCCCAGGTTAGTAAATATTTGTTGTTTAGGCCAGTAAGTATGCAATGCTACAGTTACATCAGATTTTCTATAATTCACCTGACAGTCCTTAACTGTCTTAATATCTTGAACAACCTTTTTGAGACTGTGATGATACAAATTCTTCTCCCATTCATAAATCACTTTTTTATTGGTTAAAGGTATAATTTTTTTCAGTTAGTATTAACTAGGATAAGGTTTGACTGCAAATGACAAAAAATAACAATAGCAAAGGCTTCAGATAGAAATTTTTCTTTCATGTATAGGTGCAGTACCAGGGATATTGTGTCAACTACACAGTCATTAGGGCTTAGGGTTCTTCTGTTTTGATGCTTTGCTATCTGTAGAAGTTGGCTTACTCCAATATCAGCCATCACAACAATATTCTAGCAAACACGATAGAAGAATAAGAAGGAAAGTTTCCTGTTTTTTTTTTTTTTTTGAAAGTTTCCTGTTTTTAAGGCTACTTCCTAGAAGTACACACTGCATCTACTTTCATCCCCCTGGTAAGACGTGGCTGCAGATTACAACTAGCAGCAGGGAGGCTAAGAAAGCTAATTTTTATTTGGTCAGGTATACTCAACTAACATTTGAGAGTTTACTGAGGAAGAAGGAATTAATGGGAATTATGAGACCACTAGTAGTCTTAACCACAGTTTTTAGATCATAAATCTTTTTTTTTTTTTTAAGATTTTATTTATTTATTTGACAGAGAGACACAGCGAGAGAGGGAACACAAGCAGGGGGAGTGGGAGAGGGAGAAGCAGGCTTCCTGCCGAGCAGGGAGCCTGATGCGGGGCTCCATCCCAGGACCCTGGGATCCTGACCTGAGCCAAAAGCAGATGCTTAACGACTGAGCCACCCAGGCGCCCCCATAAATCTTTTTTTTTTTAAAGATTTTATTTATTAGAGAGAGAGAGAGAGAGCAAGTACAAGCAGGGGGAGGGGCAGAGAGAGAGGGAGAAGCAGACTCCCCTGCTGAGGAGGGAGCCCAACGTGAGGCTTGATCCCAGGACCCTGGGATTATGATCTGAGCTGAAGGCAGACGCTTAACCAACGCCAGCCAGGTACCCCAAGATCGTAAATCTTAATAATATTTCTTTTATCATATATATGCGATAGAACAAAATTCTGAAGAATACTCTAGTTCTCTTCCTAGAACTTGTTTTCTTAGTTCTTTTCCTAGAACTACTTTTTTATTTTTATTTTTATTTATTTATTTATTTTTTTAAAAGATTTTATTTATTTATTTGACAGAGAGACACAGCGAGAGAGGGAACACAAGCAGGGGGAGTGGGAGAGGGAGAAGCAGGCTCCCTGCAGAGCAGGGAGCCTGATGTGGGACTCAATCCCAGGACCCTGGGATCATGACCTGAGCTGAAGGCAGTCGCTTAACCGACTGAGCCACCCAGGCGCCCTAGAACTACTTTTTAAAAAAAATATATTTTATTTATTTGAGAGAGAGTGGGAGAGAGAGTGAGCACAAGAAGGGGGAGGGGCAGAGAGAGACACAGACTCCCCGCTGAGCACGGAGCCCTTGGGCTAGATCCCAGGACTCGGGGATCATGACCTGAGCCAAAGGCAGACACTTAACCAACTGAGCCACACAGGCCCACACAGGCACCCCTCCTAGAACTACTCTGATTCTTTTTTTTTTTTTTTTTTTTGATTCTTTTTTAGTTACACTTGAATTGGTTTAATTTGCCCTGAGTCATTACCTAATATATAAAAGGTGCTGGGAATTTTTATGAAGGTGCAGGTCTTCAGGGAAGTTTATCCATTGCAATATTTGGGTCAGTAGTGGCCTAAGAAAATATGTCTAACTGGGTTTCTTATCCACATTCTTTTGATTATTTATTTATTTTAGGATTGTTTATTTATTTTGGAGAGAGATTATTTATTTATTTTAGAGAGAGAGAAAGTGAGTGAGGGTCCACATGCTCAGGGTGAGTGGCGGGGGGGTGAGGGGGGGTGAGGAGCAGAGGAAGAGGGACAAGCAGATTCTGTGCTCAGCCATTGCAGGGCTCAGTCTCACCACCCTGAGATCATGACCTGAGCTGAAATCAAGAGTCAGATGCTTAACCGACTGAGCCACCTGGGCTCCCCTTTTTTGCACATTCTTTTGAAACACGGGTTATTACTTTGAACATCAAATAACTTATAGAAGCATTAGTCTGTGTTGATTAGTCCATGTTATGGTAGCATTAGTCCATTCTACTAAATTCATATTGAATTCTCAGTGCCATAATAACTTGGCTGAATCCTTTATTGGACATAAGAGTAATGGATTTTTTCTAGTGTTTGTTTTCTGTTGTGTTTGTTATTATTACTGCTTTTTATTATTTCCTTTTTTTTTTGCTTTCAATTTATTTTTATTTTTTTTAAAGATTTTATTTATTTATTTGACAGAGAGAGACACAGCGAGAGAGGGAACACAAGCAGGGGGAGTGGGAGAGGGAGAAGCAGGTTTCCCGTGGAGCAGGGAGCCCGAGGCAGGGCTCGATCCCAGGACGCTGGGATCATGACCTGAGCTGAAGGCAGATGCTTAACGACTGAGCCACCCAGGCACCCCTGCTTTCAATTTAATTTGCTTTTCTTTTACTATCTTAAGGTGAAAATTTTGTTCATTGGCTTTAAAACTTTCTTATTTTCTAAAATAAGCATTTAAAGCTATAAATTTTCTTCTAAGCACTGCTATAGGTACATCCTACAAATTTTGTTGTACGATTATTTTCCTAATTCAGTTTTAAATATTTTCTAATTTCTCTTGTGATTTCTTCTTTGACCATATGTTCTTTAATTTCTAAATATTTGGGGCTTCTCTGGATACTGTGTTATTTCTAGTTTAATTTTTTTGTAGTCAGTGAACATAATTCATTAAGGTTGCCATCATTTGAAATTTATTGACTTATGACCTAGTACATGCCTTATCTTAGTTAACTTGCACACTGACATAGACTAATAATGTTGTTGGTATAGTGCTCTTTCAGTTGTTAGTATAGTCCTCTATAAATATCAATTAGGTCAAAGTGATTTATGGTGTCATTCAGATATTCTATATCTTTACTGATTTTTTTTTTTTTACTAGTACTGTCAGTTAATTAGGAGTCTTAAAGTCTCTAGTTACCATTGTAGATTTGTCTATTTCTCTTTTTAGTTCTGTTAGCTTTTGCTTTATATGTATTGTAATTCTATTAAGAGCTTACACATTAATAGTAAATTTACTCCTTTATAATATGAAATATTCCTCAGAGCGCCTGGGTGGCTCAATTGGTTGAGCGCTGGACTCTTGATTTCAGCTCAGGTCATGATCTCAGAGTCGTGGGATTGAGCCCCTCCTCCTCCACACTGAGTTGGCTTGAGATTCTGTCTCTCCCTCTCACTCTGCCCCTCACTCCTCTCTCACACACGTTCTCTCTTTCTCTCAAATAAATAAATAAATCTTTTTAAAAAATATGAAATAGTCTTCTTTATAATCTGGTAATCTTCCTGGTCTTGAAGTCTACTTTTTCTAATATATCTCCATCAGCTTTTATACAATTAATATTTGCATGATATATTTTTTCTGTCCTTTTACTTACTTATTTTCTGTCCTTTTACTTTCAATGTATTTGTGCCTTTATAGTTAAAGTGCATTTCTTTTTTTTTTTAACATTTTTTTTTTTTTAAGATTTTATTTATTTATTTGACAGAGAGAGACATAGCGAGAGAGGGAACACAAGTAGGGGGAGTAGGAGAGGGAGAAGCAGGCTTCCCGCGGAGCAGGGAGCCCGATGTGGGGCGCGATCCCAGGACCCTGGGATCACGACCTGAGCTGAAGGCAGACGCTTAACGACTGAGCCACCCAGGCGCCCCATAAAGTGCATTTCTTATAGATAATAATATATAGTTGGGTCTGGCTTTTTAAACAATCCAGCCTAACAATCTCTGCCTTTTAACTGGAGTGTGTAATCTATTTGTATGTCTTGTAATTATTGATATGGTTGGGTTTATATTTACTTTTTTGCTATTTGTTTTCTTTTTGCTCCATCTGTTTTTTTTTTTTTTTTTTTTTAATTTTTTTTTTTTTTTTTTTAGACA
>NW_022589705.1:65333367-65539222 GCF_004348235.1 Phoca vitulina
TTTTTTTAAAGATTTTATTTATTTATTTGAGACAGAGAGAATGAGAGAGAGAGAGCACATGAGAGGGGAGAGGGTCAGAGGGAGAAGCAGGCTCCCTGCTGAGCAGGGAGCCCAATGTGGGACTCGATCCAGGGACTCCAGGATCATGACCTGAGCCGAAGGCAGTCGCTTAACCAACTGAGCCACCCAGGCGCCCCTTGCTCCATCTGTTTTTGTTCCTCAGCAACTTTTTCATGGTTGTCTTTGCGTCAAATGTTTTTTAGTATTCCGTTTTGATTCCTCATCTGGCCTTTTAGTTATGTCTGTCTCCTTTTTTGTTTTCCTATAGGAAGTTGCTCTAAAGATTACAACATGCATTCTTTCCAATTTTAGTATATGTGCTGCCAAAGTGAGCACACAACATGCATTCTTAATCACAGTTACTTAAGTTCATACTGTACCATGTAGCATGTGAACATAATAACTGTGCTATTATATAATTCTATTTCCACCTCTTATTACTGTCATGTATTTTATATCTACATGTTAACTCCATAATTTATTGTTATAATATTTGCCTATTCTAGGTACTTTATATAAATGGAATCATACAATATTTGTCCTTTGGTTACGTCACTAATTATAATGTTTTCAAGGAAAATCCATGTTGTAGCATATATCAAAGTATCATTTTTTATGGCTGAATAATACTGCATTGTATGTGTATGTGACATTTTGTTTATACATTCATTTATTGATGGACATTTGGGTCCAGTTTCTGGCTATTGTGAATTATACTGCTTATGAACATTGGTGTACAAATAACTGTTCAAGTCTCTGCTTTCATTTCTTTTAGATATATACCTAGGAGTGGAATTGCTGGATCATATAGCAGTTCTATATTTAACCTTTTGAGAAACTGCCAAACTTTTCCATACTGGCAAAACTATTTTACATTCCTACCAGCAATGCATAAAGATTCCAGGTTTTCCACATTCTCTCTAAGACTTGTTATTTTTTGTGTTTTTACTTCAATTTTTTATAGCCAGCCTAGTAGTCATGAAGTGATACTGTTTTTGTTATTGTTGAGTTTTAGGTTTTTTTTTTTTAAATCCCTTATCAGATACATGATTTTCAGATATTTTTCCCATTTTGTAGGTTGTCTTTTTGCTTTATTGATATCCTTTGACATGCAAATGTTCTTAATTTTTATGAAGTCCAATTTGTTTTTTCTTTTGTTGCATATGCTTTTGGTATCATATTCATGAAGTTGTTCCAAATCCAGTGTCATAAGGATATTTTCCAATGTTTCTTCTAGGAGTTTTTTGTTTTTACTCTTAAATTTGGATCTTTGATCCATTTGGGTTAACTTTTATATGTGGTGTGTTAAGGTTCCAGCTTTATTTTTTACATGTGAAAATACATTTTCCCGGCACTGTGGTCCCAACACCATTTCTCCATTGAATGATCTAGGGATATTTGCTGAAGTGAGACATTGATCATAAGTGTGAGGGTTTATTTTGGGGCTTTCTATTGTATTCCATTGGTCTATATGTCTATCCTTATGTCAGTACCATATTTTGATTACCATAGCTTCTTAATATTGAAACCAGGAAGTGTGAGTGTTCCAAGTTTGTTCTTTTTCAAGATTGTTTTGGCTATTCTGGGTCCCTTTCAATTCCATATGAATTTGAGGTTCAGTTTTTCTATTTCTGTAAAAAATGTGGTTGGGATTTTGATAGCGATTGCATTGAAACTATATATCACTTTGGGTAGTATTATCATCTTAACAATATTAAGTCTTCCAATCCATGAACAAGGATGTCTTTCCATTTATTTATGTTTTCTTTAATTTCTTTCAGCATTTTTTTTTATTATATCTTTCAGCATTTTTTTGTAGTTTCCAGTATATGAGTTTCTTACCTCCTTGGTTAGATGTATTCCTAAATATTTTATTCTTTTTAATGTTGTTGTAAATGGAATTATTTCTTTAGTTTCTCTTTCAGATTATTCATTGCTAGTGTATAGAATACAGTTGATTTTGTGTATTGATTTTGCATTCTGCAACTTTGCTGAATTTATTAGCTCTTACAGTTTTTGGTGGATTCTTTAGGGTTTTGTACCCATAAGAACATATCATTTGAGATAGTTTCACTTCTTCTGCTGCAATTTGGATGTCTTGTAATTGCTTTTCATTGCCTAATTGCTCTGGCTAGAACTTCAGGTATTTTGTTGAATTAAAGTGGATATCATTGTCTTGTTCATGATCTTAGGTGGAAAGCTCTCCCATTTCACCATTGAGTATGATGTTAACCTTGTGTTTTTCATATATGGCAATATTAGTTTTCTATGTCTGCTGTAACAAAGAATGACAAACTGGATGGCCTAAGACAACAGAAATTTATCATCTCACTGTTCTGGGGGCTCTAAGTCCAAAATTAAGTTGTTGGTGGGGCCCTTCTCTTTCTGGAGGCTCTGGGGAAGAACCTTCATTGTTTTTCTTAGCTTCTGGTGGTTGCTGGCAGTCCTTGGCATTCTTTGGGTTGGACACATCACTCCAATTAATGCCTTCATTATCAATGATATTCTCCCTCTGTGTCTCTCTTTTCCCTTTTTATAAGGATATTAACTAATCATTGGATTAGGACCCATCCTAATCCAATATGATCTCATCTTAATTCACAGAAGACCCTATTTCCTAATAAGGTCACATTCTAAGGTCCTGAGGATTAGGACTGATCATATCTTATGTGGGAACACAATTCAATCTATAACAATGGCCTTTTATCATGTTGAAGTTTCCATTTCTAGTTTATTGTTTTTATCATGCAAGGGTATTAGATTTTGTCAGATACTTAGTCTGCATCAGTTAAGATGATCTGATCATGTGGGTTTTTTCCTTCAATATATTAATGTTGTGTACTGACTGATTTTTGTATGTTGAACTACCCTTGCATTCCTGGGATAAATTCCACGTGGTAATGGTGTATAGTTACAGTACTTTTAATATGCTTTTTAATATTTGCTAGTATTTAGTTGAGGATTTTGCATCTATATTCAAATGGGATGTCATTCTATAGTTTTCTTTTCTTGTAGTCTCTTGATCCAGTGTCAGTATCAGAGTAATGATGGCCTCATAGAATGAGTTAGAAAGTGTTCCCTCTTCCCTCCTCTTCTAGTTTTTGGAAGTGTGAGAAGGATTGGTGTTAATTCTTTTTTTTTTTTAAGATTTTATTTATTATTTGAGAGAGAGAGTGCACAAGAGGGGGTAGGGTCAGAGGGAGAAGCAGATTCCCCACTGAGCAGGGAGCCCAATGCAGGACTTGATCCTGGGACTCTAGGATCATGACCTGAGCCGAAGGCAGTCGCTTAACCTACTGAGCCACCCAGGTACCCCTTAATTCTTTTTTTTTTTTTTTTTTAAAGATTTTATTTATTTGACAGAGAGAGACACAGCGAGAGAGGGAACACAAGCAGGGGGAGTGGGAGAGGGAGGAGCAGGCTTCCTGCTGAGCAGGGAGCCCGATGCGGGGCTCGATCCCAGGACCCTGGGATCATGACCTGAGCCGAAGGCAGACGCTTAACGACTGAGCCACCCAGGCGCCCCCCCCTTAATTCTTTTTTAAATGTTTGGTAACTTCACTAGTGAATCTATCTGGTCCTGGGCTTTTCTTTGTTGGGAAGTTTTTATTTTTTTTTAAGAGATAATTTTTTTAAAGATTTTTATTTATTTATTTGACAGAGAGAGAAAAATAGCAAGAGTGGGAACACAAGCAAGGGGAGTGGCAGAGGGAGAAGCAGGCCTCTTGCCGAGCAGGGAGCCTGATGCGGGGCCGATCCCAGGACCCTGGGATCGTGACCTGAGCCGAAGGCAGACGCTCAACAACTGAGCCACCCAGGCGCCCCTGTTGGGAAGTTTTTGATTACTATTTCAATCTCCCTATGGGGTTAGAGGTCTGACTGTCTGTCTGTCTGTCTGCTTTTGTAGTCTCCATGCCCAGTGTGGAGCCCAGTTCGGGGCTTGAACTCACGACCCGGAGATAAGACCTGAGCTGAAATCAAGAGTCCGATGCTTAGGGGCACCTGGGTGGCTCAGTCAGTTAAACGCCTGATTCTTGATTTTGGCTCAGGCCATGATCTCTGGGTTGTGAGACTGAGCCCCGTGTCAGGCTCCACACTGGAGCTTGCTTAAGATTCTTTCTGTCTCTCTTCCTCTGCCCCAACCCCCACTCTCTTTCTCAAAAAAAAAAAAAAAAAAAGACACTTAACCAACTGAGCCACCCAGGCACCCCAGTGTAGGTCTATTTAGATTTTCTGTTTCTTTTTAAGTCAGTTTTGGTAATTATGTGCTACTAGGAATTTGTCCATTTCATTTAGGTTATCCAATTTATTGGCATACTTTTTTTTATAGCATTCTCTTACAATATAAATTTCTGAAAAGTGGCTAGTATTCTCCCTTTAAACTTAGAATTTAGTAATTTGAGTC
This sequence comes from Phoca vitulina, assembly GCF_004348235.1. NCBI lineage: Eukaryota > Metazoa > Chordata > Mammalia > Carnivora > Phocidae > Phoca > Phoca vitulina. The sequence continues at coordinate 65,337,833 of NW_022589705.1, forward strand.
TTTTTTTTTTCTTAGTCTAACTAAAGGTTTTTCAATTTTGTTATCTTGTTAACTAATTTTTAGGGGCGCCTGGGTGGCTCAGTCAGTTAGGTGTCTGCCTTTGGCTCAGGTCGTGATCCCACGGTCCTGGGATTGAGTCCCATATCTGGTTCCCTGCTCAGTGGGGAGCCTGCTTCTCCCTCTCCCACTCCCCCTACTTGTGCTCTCACTCTCTCTCTCTCTCATCAAATAAATAAATAAATAAGACTTTGTCTATAAAAAAAAAATAATTTAAAAAAATAAAAATTTTTTTAAAAAGAACCAATTTTTAGTTTTGTCAATTTTTCTCTATTTTTCTGTTTTCTATTTCATTTATCTCTCTAATCTTTATTATTTCCTCCTGCTAGCTTTGAGTTTAATTTGCTCTTCTTTTTCTAGTTTTTTAAGGTATACAATTAGATTATTGATGTGAGATTTTTTCTTTTTTTAAAATGTAGGTATTGACAGGGGCGCCTGGATGGCTCAGTCAGTTAAGCATCCGAGTCTTGATTTTGGCTAAGATCATGATCTCTGGGTCATGGGATCAAGCCCCGCATCAGGCTCCACGCTCAGTGGAAAGTCTGCTTGGGATTCTCCTCCTCTCCCTCTACCTCTCCCTCTGCTCATGTGTGTGCTCTCTCTCTCTCCCTCTCTAAAATAAATAAAATCTTGGAGCGCCTGGGTGGCTCAGTCGTTAAGCATCTGCCTTCGGCTCAGGTCATGATCCCAGGGTCCTGGGATCAAGCCCCACATCAGGCTCCCTGCTCAGTGGGAAGCCTGCTTCTCCCTCTCCCACTCCCCCTGCTAGTGTTCCTGCTTTCGCTATGTCTCTTTCTGTCAAATAAATAAATAAAATATTAAAATAAAATAAAATAAAATCTTAAAAAAAAAAGCAGGTATTGACAGCTATAAATTTCCCTTGAGCACTGCTTTTGCTGTATCCCATAAGTTCAGTATGCTGTGTTTATTTCTTAATTATCTCAAGGTATTTTCTAATTTCTCTTCTCATTTCGTCTTTGATCCATTGATTAAGAACGTGTTGATTTCCACATATCTGTGGGTTTCCCGGTATACCTGAGAAGAATGAGTATTCTTTGCATCTGAAGCAAGTCTCTTGTAGACAGCATATGGGTAGATCATGGGTTGTTTTTAATTTTTTTTTTTTTTAAGTAGGCTCCACGCCCAGTGTGGAGCCCAACATGGGGCTTGAACTCACGACCCCAAGATCAAGACCTGAGCCGAGATCAAGAGTCAGATGCTTAGCCGACTGAGCCACCCAGACAACCCGGGTTGTTTATAATTTTTAATCCATCTGCAGTCTCTGCCTTTTAGTTGGAGAGTTTAATCCATTTACATTTATTTATTTTTTTTTTTTTTTTAAAGATTTTATTTATTTATTTGAGAGAGAGAGCACATGAGAGGGGGGAGGGTCAGAGGGAGAAGCAGACTCCCTGCCGAGCAGGGAGCCCGATGCGGGACTCGATCCTGGGTCTCCAGGATCATGACCTGAGCCGAAGGCAGTCGCTTAACCAACTGAGCCACCCAGGCGCCCTAATCCATTTACATTTAAAATAATTACTGATTACTGGTAAGGAAGGACTGACTTCTGGCATTTAGTTATTAGTTTTCTATATGTCTTATGTGTCTTTTGCACTTCAGTTCTACCATTACTGGATTTTTTTAGTATTTAATTGATTTTTTTGTAGTGTACCTTTTTTTCGATGCCCCGCTTCTTTCCTTTTCTTTATTTTTTGAAGTTTTTCTTAGGAGATACCTTCGAGATTATAATTAACATGTAACTGCACAACAATCTAGTTTCAATTACAACTTATTATTCATATTGGCAGTGGTATATAAATACTTTGCTCCTATACATAATTGTTCTTCTTTATATTGTTATTGTCATTGATTACATTTTCATATATTGTATGTCCATTAACATAGATTAATAATCATTGTTTTATGCATTTGTCCTTTAAATCTTATAGAAAAAAAGAGTCACAAACCAAAAGTACAGTACTACTTGACTTTATATTTATTTATGCAGTTAGCTTTACCAGTGTTCTTTATTTCTTCATGTGGCTTTGAGTAACTGTCTAGTGTCCTTTAATTTCAGCCTGAAAGTCTTTAGCATTTCTTGTAGAGCAGATCTAGTGGTAACAAACTCCCTCAACTTTTGTTTATCTGGGAATATCTTAATTTCTTCTTCATTTTTGAAGGATGGTACTACTTGGATATAGAATTCTTGATTGACAGTCTTTGTCTTTTAAGACTTTAAATATACCATCCCACTGCCTTCTGGCCTCCATGATTTCTGATGGGAAACCAGCTATTAATTTGATTGAGGATCCTTTGTACATGACAAATTTCTTCTCTCTTCCTTCTTTCAAGATTCTCTCTTTGTCTTTTGACAATTTGAGTATAATGTAAAATACATGTTTCTTATATCTTTGTCCATAGTTTATAATTGTTACCTGTGGAAAGGTCAGCCATGAGCTATTCTAGTATTACTGTAACTCATGGTTTCTTGTTTTGGCCCTAGTATTTATACTATTGATTTTCCAGCCCAAAGCCACTGATCTTATTTCCAAGCTAGTGTCTGTGGTGGGCAGTGTTAAGATAGAGACTACACCTGGATCTTCAAGGCTGTGGGGCTCACTAGGGGATACTGCCCTATGAGGATTATCGATTAGGAATGAGATAGTACTGACTGGGAAAAGATGTGGGATTCCAGTGGCCAGAAATGCTCTAATGGTCTATTTTCTATGTGAGATGTTTAATTCCATTTTATTTTCAGGTTTTATTTTATTAGTTAGTTACTCAGAGTGATCTTAGTAACTTTTTCTTTCTACCTGATACTTGAGCTGTATCTCTGGTGTGCCTGTGTACATTTTTAAACACTGCTCTGTATTCCTTTAGCTCTTCCAGATGAATTACCTGTGATGAGGCCAGTGTTTGGGGTAGAATGGGGGAAAAGTCACTGATGCTTCTTCAGATTGAATCAACATAAATGGTCAACATCAGGGGATGGTGAAATGATCATACATATAATAGAATGTTATACAGCTATTAAAATAGGTTTCCAGAAATTATTTTAAAACTTTAATTTTTAAAAAGTACAAAAGTTATATAAATATTTATGTAAAATTCAGTATAAATTATTGCTGAATTCTATGTGAATTATTGCATACAAAGTAAAAATTCCCATGCCCTAGAGGCAACTGCTATGACTAAGTGCTTTTTAGGAATTCCTGATGCCCTGAGAAATGCTTATGATGTAGTTTCAGGCAATGGAGACAGCATGTAGAAGTGTGTGAACAGAGTGATTTCATCTATGAGTATACCCAGTAACCTGAAGGGAACACTTTATGAAAATATTCTGGGATGTTTGAGGTGATAGAATTAAGGGGACTTGGGGAAAATATAGTTACAAATAGAAAGGAGGAAATAATAGAAATAATAGTATGCACATTAATAACAATAATATATATAACACAATGACCTTTTTTTAAACAAAATGATACAAAATTATTCTATAACCATCAAAAAATGATGGCCTATATTTACTGATTTTGAGTAATTTCTTTTTTTTTAAAGTTTTTTTTTTTTTTAGAGCATGCATGAGCATGAAGGGGGGGAGGGACAGAGGGAGAGGGTGAATCCCAAGCAGACCCCACACTGAGCAAAGCCAGATATGGGGCTCAATCTCATGACCCTGAGATCATGACCTGAGCTGAAACCAAGAGCCGGACGCTCAACTGACTGCGCCACCCAGGTGCCCCCTGATTTTGAGTAATTTCTAAGATAACATTACACAAAAAAAACAAGGTAGGGAAAAATATATGTGGTATACTGTCATCTATGGTTAAAATATATCATGACTAGACTTAAGGTATTCAATAAATGTTTTTGGATGTATAATCCCCCCCCTTTTTTTTTCACCTGATTCTCTCTCTCTGTCTCACACACACACACACACACTCTCTCTCTCTCTGTCTCTCAAATATAGCTGGGGTTGCCATTATCTCCATCTTATAGATGGGAACTTAAAGCATAGAAAGACTCTCTTAAGGGACTTAAACAATTTTTAGCATAATCAGGATTAGAATATAAATCTCCTAAATTCCAGTTTAGTTCATTTGTAGTATCCAGGTGTGATACTGTGCTTGACTTTAGAAACACAGAGGGAGAGAAGAGACTATTCCACAAAAGGCTGAAGTACTCTGACAACATTTGTCAAACACAATGTGCATTTGCCAAAATGGCATACTTTAATCCCTTTTCTCTGCATCAAACAAAGCAATGGTGGATTACTGTATTCCCGTGCGCATATTTATTTAAAGGGCAACATACAACACTATGTTTAATCTTACAAAGACTATTGAGTAAAAGATGCAAAAGAATACATATACTATGAGTCTACTCATAGAAGGTACAAAACCAGGCAAATGTTAATTTTTTTTTTATTTTGGATGGGTATATAAAGTGGTAAAATCATGAAGAATAACAAGGAAATGATCATCATAAAGGGCAGGGTAGTGTTATCACCAAGGTGGAGGAGGTGGAGTGGGAAGAAGCAGGGAGTTACGATCCAGAAAGGACACACAAGGAATTTCTGGGGTTGCTAGTAGTGGAAGTTCATTTTATAATAATTTGTTCAACTGTGTATTTGTTTTATGCACTTATTATATCTCACACTAAAAACATGGCTCTATGCAGAAACAATATGATTATTTCTATAGATCAGAGGTAGAACAGGAAACCATAATAACAATTATAAATGGAACTTCCAGATCTAGAAATAAATAGAGACAACTGGGAATTTGACCTCCCTGGTAGTTCTTTCTTGGACTTCTTTGCTGATTTCTCCTCTTTGACATTGATCCTCTTCTTTTTTCTGGTTACTTATTCACTCTGTTGATCTCAAACAGTCTCATGATTTTACATACCATCTATATGCTAGTAACTCCCAAACTTACATCTCTGCTTCTTCTTCTTCTTCTTCTTTTTTTTTAATTTATTTATTTGACAGAGAGAGAGAGAGCACAGTAGGCAGAGTGGCAGGCAGAGAGAAAGGGAGAAGCAGGCTCTCTGCTGAGCAGGGAGCCCGATGCGGGGCTCGATCCCAGGACCCTGGGATCATGACCTGAGCTGAAGGCAGCCGCTCAACCGACTGAGCCACCCAGGCGCCCCTCTGCTTCTTCTAAGTTAATTCTAGACTCATATATATTCAACTACCTTTTCAACAGCTCCACTTGGATATTTAATAGGTATCTCAAATTTAACATGTAAAAACTGAATTCATGAACAAAATTGAACTCAAGGCTGTTCTACCCTTTGCCTTCCCCATCTCAGTTGAGAGCAATCATATCTGTCTTGCTCGGGTCAAAAGCCTTGAAGCCATCCAAGACTCTTTCTTTTACATCTTCCATCTAATCCATCAGGAATTCCTGTTTACTTTACCTTAGAATACAGCCAGAATGCGACCCCTTCTTGCCACATCCACTGCTACTACCTTGATCGAAGCCCACTATCATTTCTTGCTTTGATTTACCACAGAAACCTTCTAACAGATCTTCTTGCCCTTATCCATGCTCCGCTCCCCATGATCAATTCTCAGTAGAGTAGCTGGTAATACAGGTATCTCCTGCATTTTGCAAGTTCACGTTACACCACTTGGCTTTTATGAAGGACCTACATTAGTACTTGTTTTCACTAACTGGAAGAAATCTGAAGACTTCTGCTTTTACAAAAAAGAGTGAAAAGTGACAATAACGTTCTGAGCTTGTTTTGCAGCGAGCTTTTAGAAGCAGTGCACATCCTCGAGCAGTGAGAGTGGTGCCGTTCCTTCCCTGAGAACTGCATTCAGCCTCTCAGCATCAAGCCACCATAACTTTGAACTGTGTCCGTGAGCATCTGTACTTTATCTCCATTTACTTTGTGCATCCCTTAGCAAGATGTGTCCTAAGGTATCAGAAAAAAAGCCTAGGGGAAGTTATTTTTTGACTCTAGGAACACTAAAGATTTTTGCCACGTAAATTAATGGTAATTGCTTCTTTGCTTTATGCCATTTTGGCTTATGAAAATTTTAATAGGAACTGTGTACTTCGAGAATGCTGGGGAAACCTGTACTTGTAAAACATAGGTCGGATCACAGTACACTCCTTTGTTTAAGACATATCTCTGGTTCCATGGTTTACACAGAGGAAAAGCCAGAGTGCTTTTTATAATGCCCAGTATGATTGTGCCACTCTTCCTCTTTGACCTCATTTCTTCTCTCTTCCTCAGTATACTCCAACCACACTAGCCTCTTTGCTGTTCCTCGAATATACTAGGCCTGCTTCCTACCTTTGAGTGTTTGCACTGGCTGCTTCCTTGCCTGAAACACTCCCCACCCCCCACCCCCCACAGTCACCTAGCTGGCAGCTTGATTTAAAATTGCAACTCGCATTTCAGTCTTCCTTTCCCACTCTACTTTTCTTTTTTCCATAACAATTCTTATAGATTCTTAATAATTCTAACAAACTACGTGAATTACTTACTTATTATGTCTATTATTTATTATCTGTATAACACCCTAAACTATAAGTTCTGGGAGGGCAGAAATATTTATCTAAGCTTGCCTACTTATATATCCCAAATGCTTCAAGTAATGCCTGGCATATAGTTAGCATTCACTTATTTTTTGAATGAATTTATACAAGATAATGAACCAAAAGCACTCCATCTTGGCAGGGCCCTGGAGTCAGCCTCATGGTCTGAACTAGAGTATAGGCGGGCACTAAACCTCCTGTGAAAAAGGCTAGAAAAAGTGGCCACTGATGCCTGCAGCTTTGGCTTGTATAGAACTGCATTTCTGTTTTCTTGTCATGGCTAGAGGAAATGCTGCCCATATGCTCAGTAATACTGAGGATTTAACAGCAGAATATGAGTTCTGAGCAGCTGATGTGAGACTGGGTTCTGGACTTGGAATCCTTGGTTGGGGAGCCAGATATGGGAGTAGATGGAGGCAGCCAAAAAAGCCCCTGGGTCAAAGCTGGGAGAGGGCTAACTGTGTGAGAGATGAGAGCAAAACGTGAGATGGCTGAGCAGAGAAGAGCTGTGGAGGCTTAAAGCTTTGGGAGGTGGGGGGAAGAAAGGGAGGGATGCAGTGATTAGCAGTACAGGAGATGTGCTGGGATGGTGAGTGTTAGAGGGAAATTAAAGAATTTATCTCCTCTGTTTATAAGTATCTGTAAGTGTTATAGACCTCCTCTGTTTTTTCTGTAAAATCTTAGATAAAATTTGGATTGCTTTGATGTAAGTGAATTCTTCCCAGAGAATGGAAAGACATTGTGTATCCTGAGTCATAGTTGGCACAGGGTAAGAATAGACTGCATGTGGGGATATTTGACATCTGGATTACATGTAATTAGGAGGAAGTGATAGGACTTAGTGATGGATTGGGATAACGGACAGGAATTTGGCAATGAGATCATTGGTGACCTTGGAAAGAGCAGTCTCTGTGGAATGGTAGGTACAGAAGCCAGAAGAGAGTGAGCTGGAGTGTGAGAAAGACAGCCCATACAGACTATTTGTTCAAGAAACTTAATTGACTGGAAGAGAATTTAGGGTTAAGGGATTATTTTTTCAAAGTGCTGTTACTAGAACTTGTTTGTATGCTGATGAGAAGGAATCATAAGAGGGGTTGGAGAAAAGAAAGGAGAGAAGGGGGTGTAGATACAGGTAGATTCATAGTTTTTGCGGTATATATAGGTATAGTGGCATTGTTTATGGGGCAGCTACTGCTTTGGCAATGCTGTAAAACACACCAGCGTTAGTAAAGTGTAGATTATTAGTGTCTTCTTTAAGGATACAGGGCCAGAGCTTCGTAGGTAATTTTTGACCTTGCAAGGGAGCCAAGACTCTCCACTGTAATTTGAGAGTTGTAGAATTTGAAGCTATTTAGATGTGGGCATTCCAATAAGTTCACAGTACTATTTGAGATATGTATGATATAATCTCATCCATATGGAGCAGCATAAGGTTCTTGTCTCCTCCATGAAGCCTCTGTAAAGCAGTAAATAACTAATTCACCCTAACTTGATTGCTTCTACCATGACATGAAACAGAACTTTATTGGAGTTCAGAAATCAATTTCACCTATGTGTTCTAAAACTGCAGAGCAGGCTTCATGTTTTATTAATCTCTTTATCACCAGATTATACTTTCTGTACAGTGGATTCTCAGTAATAATTTGTTGAAATTAATCAATGCTAGATAGTTTTGAGGAATTATCCCATAAGCAGCAAAACTTTTAAAATTGTAAACATTCAGGATAGCAATTTTCTAGACGTTTATGCATCGTTCTTGACTTTCTAATATAAATTGAACAAAGTTTAACCCTCTGAAGATTTTGGGGAATCAGAGTTCAGATGCTAAAGTCTACAAATAACCTCAGAGCTCATCAAAATATATAGGACTACTTATCCTAATGTTGAATGGCTTAGCCTACTGGGCATTTGTTTTGTGAAGTTTTAGTTTTTCATTTTATTCTGCATCTGATTTTAGCTGCTATTTTTCCCCCTTCATTTTCTGCTGCTTCTTTGTTTTCATTTTAAAGATCTTTTTTATTTTTAAGTAATCTACACCTAATGTGCAGCTTGCCTTACAACCCCAAGATCAAGAGTCCCATGTTCTACTGACTGAGCCAGCCAGATGCCCCTCATTTTCTGCTTCTAATCAGATTAATCTATTGATGAATCTGTTTGGAAAATTACATATTTTAGAACTGATAGAATAAATAGACTCTAAAGGACTCTTCTGGGAATAAGGCTATGCACACTGGTGTATGGACTTCTCCATTCTATTCTTTCACTTCTTTAGCACCTTTTGGGGGTCAGCAATATAAGTGCAAAGGCATAACTTTATCCTTGTCTTCAAAGAGTTCAGGGTTAATCTCTCTTAGCAACTCAGGCCTTTTTGTGGTGATTCTCAGCTATATTTCAAGTAATAGTTCTTTTTCTTTTATTTTAAGGTTTGAATGATGTATTTTGCATATAAGTAATAAGGGTAGGAGTTAAATAGGAGTTGTTTTAGGAATCTTAATTCAGTCTTGTATGGAATTTTAACTGGAATTTTAAGATTTGTTTTAAGACCAAGGTTACAAAAAAAAAATAAAGATAATAAAGTGTATGTCTTTCCTTTTTCTCTCCTATAGGAAATACAGATGAAGAGGACTGCAATTGAAGCTTTTAATGAAACAATTAAAATATTTGAAGAGCAGTGTCACACACAAGAACAACATAGCAAAGAATATATTGAGCGATTTCGCAGAGAGGGGAATGAAAAGGAAATTGAACGGTAAATCTACCTAACTCTTCCAAGTGCTTCAGTGAGACGAGACTTCTTTTATTCCCCAATAATCTCTTTTGTGTTTGCTTTTACCCCCTTAAATGTCATATATGGAACTATTTGCTCTTCTGACTAATGGCATCACACTGAACCTTCTCTTTTCTGTGTTCCTTCTACATCCTTCCAAATTTTTAACTCCTGCTCATCCTTTGCATGACTTTTCTAAGAAAAGTCAGTGATGCTCACTGAATTTTTGTTGAACTGAAAATCAACAGCACTCTGAGAATAAATTGGAGGCTGAAAAAATCCATGGGCAGGAAGACCAGCTTGACTGTTGCGGGTGACGGCAGTGTTGAGTGGTCATCAGGTTAAATGAGGGTGAGGGCCTGAACCAGAGCAATGGCAGGAAAGGAGGGGGAATTAATGGAAATGCTGAGGACTTGGTACCTGACCAGATATGATAGGTGTGGGAGAAGTCAAAGATTATTCCTAGATTTCTGATATGAATGAATAAGGAGTGATGTTACTCACCACAATAGGAAGTGCATGAGGAAAGTTCAGGGTTGGAACCAATGAGTTTGAGGTTCCTGTGAGAAAACAAATGGAGTTGTCTGAGAGGCAGACAGCTGGTTATTTGGTTTTGGAACTCAAGGTACAGAAAGGATTTGGGAGGCATAAGTGTGTAGGTGATAGTAGATGCTAAGAAGATTATAGAGAGTGAGCAGCATGAGAAGTATTGGGTCTGGCAACTAAAATGATATTGGAAGTCTTCACCATAGCATATTTAGTGGAATGTTGGGAGACTGAGCCAGATAACAGTGGGCTGAGGAATGAAAAAGTGGATAATAAATAAAAATGAATCATCTGCAAGGGAAAAGCAAAATTATTTCTCATATTAGCACCAAAGTGTCAGTGAACTTCTGTGTGCATAAGAATAGGGCTAAGAGCTGTTGCGGCAGTATAGCTTAATGGTTAAAACCATGGGCTTGAATTCTGTATTGATCATTTACTAGCTGTGTGACCTTGGGTAAGTTACTTAACTCTCTGAGCCTGTTTCCTCCTCTATAAACTGTAGATAATAACTTTTTAAAATGCTGTGAGAATCAGGTGATAGATACACACATGCATATTTATGGTACAGAAAGGCATGTGTGTGTATGTATGAATGTATCTTGGCATATGATATCAATAAATAGCTATTATTATTAACAAGGGATAGAAAAGAACTTGTAGTTTTGTTGCAAAGGAAGGTAAAGTAGCTGATGATGAAGTTTTAATAGTAATATAAAACCATATTTTTTGAGTGACAAATGAGTGATGTGGACAGTTATTGCCTTCAGAGCACAGCAAAAGTTTGTATGCTGGAAAGCTTATAGTCATTATCTGCTGAGTGCTTGCCAAGATGTACCAGGCACTGTTTGGTCCTTTTACATGTATTATCACATTTAATTCACATAATAATTTAGTGAAGTAGGTACTATTGTAGCTACCCATTTTAAACAGATGAGGAAATGAAGGCACAGAGAAGCTGAATAACTTGCCCATGGCCATGCAGTAAGTGGCAGGGCAGAGATTCAGACTTAGGCAGGCTGACTGCAAAGCTCTGCTCTTAACTGTTGTATCGTGCTACCTCTTGAAGATCATCCATACAGCTTTACTTGTTCATTTGTGTCTGGATCCAGGGCCCAAACAAGGTCATCAGGATTTTCTCTCATACTCTGTCTTTTGCCTTTGTTTTTCTCTGTGTTGGCGTCATCCTCAGGCAGGCTTTCCCTATGGGGTAGCAGTATAGCTGCTGGGAGTCCTAGAATCACATATTTATAATTTAGCAATCTCAGTGAGAAGAGAGAATCTCTGTTTACAATAGTTCTAGCAAACCAGAATTGATTCTCGTTGGGTCAGTTAGGGTATTATTCCCATTCCTGAATCAGTCACTGTGGCCTGAGGGTAGCGATAGGATATAATGGAATACTCTTAATGGCTGGGCTGGGTTGTATGAATATTCACCTGTGACTCTGAGATGGGGGCAGGGAGCCCTTTCCTACAGGGAACATCAAGGTGCCATTACCAAAAGAATGAGAATGGATATGGGCTAGGCAAAAACAACAGATGTCTACCACACTTAAGATATTAGGACTATGCTCACATTATAGAATGTTTCTGCTTGGTTCCTGTTTTAGCCTTAATATGTCAATATTTTCACAGAATTATGATGAATTATGACAAATTGAAATCACGTCTGGGTGAGATTCATGATAGCAAAATGCGTCTAGAGCAGGATTTGAAGAAACAAGCTTTGGACAACCGGGAAATAGATAAAAAAATGAACAGTATCAAACCTGACCTGATCCAGCTGCGCAAGATCCGAGATCAGCACCTTGTGTGAGTAGTCTGGGCCTGTATGGGAGGAAACACCAGCACCAGATTACTGCTGGCACTAGACTTGTTAGAGGTAGAAGAGATTTGTAATTGAGAACTGGCCAGTGAGATTTGTAAGAATTTAGGAAAGCAAACTTGGTAGTACTTGGTGGTACCTGAGTTTACCTAAAGTCAACATGTGGGGCAAACCACAATGTAGCATTCTAGATTCCAGTCCATACAAATGGGAAATCTCAGAGGATGGGTGTGGCATGAGCAATGTGGTGTAGCTTAAAAAGGACAGGTTAATGTTTGCCTAAATACAAAAACCAGAATCTTTGATTACATAGAACCACAGAAATAGAAATTACCCCTCATGAGCACAGACAATAACACTAATAGTGGGGGCCTACAAATAAGTCTACAGGACAGTCTCCTAAAGGGTTTTTATATATAAGAAATGAAATTCTGTATTCAAGTAATAGAAATGTGCCAAAAGCAGGCATGCAAGATAATCTAACCTGAGGAATGAAACTCAGCTCTTTAATATTATAGAAAACTGTATGATTTAGATAGATATAGGGATATTACTCAAATATAGATTGGAAGATATATTATCAGAACAAGATGATAGATTTTTAGGACAAATGACTGTCTTATAGGAGAGAATCCATGAGAAACAAAAATATGTTTTGTTCTAGGTAATGAATAGACTGCTACAAAATATGTTTATAGGTGGGCGCCTGGGTGGCTCAGTTGGTTAAGCGACTGCCTTCGGCTCAGGTCATGATCCTGGGGTCCCGGGATCGAGTCCCACATCGGGCTCCCTGCTCAGCAGGGAGTCTGCTTCTCCCTCTGACCCTCCTCCCTCTCATGCTCTCTGTCTCTCATTCTCTCTCTCGCAAATAAATAAAATCTTAAAAAAAAAAAAAATGTTTATAGGCGACTTTCATGCATGTAACACAACTTGATTCAAACTCTTCGTAGAACACAAAATAAAGACCTCTGACTGGATTTTCCATAGACTTCAGGGTTTCTTTGTATGAGAAAGGGAGAGGGGAGAAAAAAGCTTAGAGGTGGGGACAGTGGCTATTGAGTTTCAGTAGAATAAAATTTAAGGTGATAAGTTTTGGGGGCAAACAATTAGAACTATGCTGTGCTGAGTAGTTTTTAATAACTCCTTTCTAGAGATCATTTCAGTTTGCTATTGTGGACAAAAAACAAAAGTCAAGCAAGTACACATAGCATACAGAAGAGCCTTGGAAACAAGGCAAGGAGGTACCTTGTCTAAAATCAGGGTGTGTCTGCTCTCAGAAAGCTTGTGTGATTCTGGTTATATAATGAAGCTGAAGAAAGGCCCAAGAAGACGGCTTATGCCACGGACCAAAGGAATGAATGGAAGCTCTTGTTTGCTCTGGAAAGTGATGAGATTATTAAAAAATACACCATCCCAAGAGGCATGATAATAAGTGTGGCAAACTAGACCTTGAAAGTTCCTTTAACAAATTATGTAAACTGAATATAAAAGAGAGTTTAGATAACATCATGGGTGATAAATCATGATCCGCTAGCAAAGATAACTAGGGTGTTTAGGGAGATATTTATTGAGTATCTACTATATGCTGGCACTGTTTTCAGCATTGGGAATAGCCATGAACAATAGGACAGACCCCTTTCTTACATTTTAGTGGGGGAGACAAACATAAGTGAAAATATAAAATAATGAATTTCAGGCAAGTGCTATGAAGATGATAAAATAAGGTAAAATATAGAAAATGAGTGACAAGGGGACTGCCTTAGTTGGGATAATTAGAGCAGTCCTCCCTGAGGAGATGATGTTTATGATGAGACCTGAATGATCGGAGCCTGGTTGGAGGATGGTGATGAGTGAAAGAGTTTTTATACTCACTTAGATTTTTAGACCAGTGGCCATGTCAGTGGAACTAAATTTAATGGTATGTTGTTTTACATCTAAAGTTTTGGTATATTTTAAAATACTATGATTTGCCTAGTGATGAGGTAAATTTATATTAATTACTCAGATTGCCATCCTGAATTTCTTGTGGCTTGCTTAGGTACAAGAATAGACCTTGAAATTGTTTCAGAATGTTTAACTCAATGTAGTGGGCCACACAGGAATTGAGTCTTCTGGCTTAGTGGAGATTGCAAATGTGACACCATGCTCACATAACTAATGATTTCAGAAACAGATGTCCCCATGTGTTTAAGTGAAAGTATATGTGTGCTTATGGTGGTACAAACTTCTAGAAAAGGAAAATGAAAAATGAGAGAAGTGCCTAATTTCAGATAACTCCCTGTGTTTCTGCTTTTTTTGGAAAGTTGGAGGAAAAGTTAAGGAGAAACTAGTTTAAGGAAATCTCTGGCCACTTTTAGTGGGAGTGGGTTAAAATAAGAGGTTCCTGGACTCTGGAAATTTGGTTGGCTTGGACATGTCTACATTAGGCAGAGTTTGCACAGATACTGACACTGGTGTCTTCCTTCTGGCAGATGGCTCAATCACAAAGGAGTGAGACAGAAGCGCCTAAATGCCTGGCTGGGAATCAAGAATGAGGATGCTGATGAGTAAGTTCTCTACCTTTCTATCAGAGGGGTTTTGTTCCCAATCTAAGATGTGGGGCTTCTTTATACGTGCTAAATGTTGGCTCTCATTGTCACTTGAGGACATTGAATCAAGAACTTTGCCACCTCTTTTATTTTTTTTTTTTTTTTTTTTTAAAGATTTTATTTATTTATTTGAGACAGAGAGAATGAGAGCACATGAGATGGGGGAGGGTCAGAGGGAGAAGCAGGCTCCCTGCCGAGCAGGGAGCCCGATGCGGGACTCGATCCAGGGACTCCAGGATCATGACCTGAGCCGAAGGCAGTCGCCTAACCAACTGAGCCACCCAGGCGCCCGCCACCTCTTTTAAATTGAATTGAATTGTAGAGTAGAGTACCCTGCAGGCACCTGAGGTCAGAGACCTGCTGAGCCACGTGAAATCTGGGTGCCTAAGCATTGCTCATTCAGACATTCTTTGTCAGCTGATTGGATGAGAGGTGTGAATTTCGTGTTTTCTGCACCATAGCAAATAACAAAGTTGTTAAAAAATGTCCCAAGTAATTGTAGTTTTACTTTGTCATTTCGTGGTTAAAGATTTAGAAGAGTGTTTTATTCATGGGTTTGTGTTTAGATGTAAGTAACCTGATTGTTAGAATAATATTTTAACATTTAATTTTTAGGACCTATTTTATCAATGAGGAAGATGAAAACCTGCCCCATTATGATGAGAAAACCTGGTTTGTTGAGGATATCAATCGAGTACAAGCAGAGGACTTGCTTTATGGGAAACCTGATGGTGCATTTTTAATTCGTGAGAGTAGCAAGAAAGGATGTTATGCTTGCTCTGTGGTGTAAGTCTTCTCTGCGGTTTAACCTTTTGAAAATTTCTGCATTGATTAATAGAAACTCAACCCCTCATAAAATTCAAAAAATTAAAAATTACTTGAAGTACAGTAATGAGGACCCATGGCTTAGACCTTTAATATTTGTATAAAGAAAACAGTTAGTTGCTTTAGGAGAAATGATATCTGAAATTATTTGGGGGATTTTAATTTCAAATGGTAAGCAGATTAGCCCTGCAATGTTGCTGTTGGATTTTCAGGTACTTGTGAAAAGTAATGAGATCTTCAATTGAAAGATCGCCTAAGGAGGGGTGCCTGGCTGGCTTAGTCAGTAGAGCGTGTGACCCTTGATCTCAGGGTCATCAGTTTAAATAGATAAATTAATTGAAAAAAATTTTCTAAAAATCACATAATTTTGTAGTAGTCTCCTGTATGTCTAATTTGGGCTTCAGTGTCTGTTTAAGTAAGGCTTGATTAAGAACTGTTTTTACTTCAGAAGAAAAGCTATCTAAATTTTGTACTTAAGTAGTTTTCTTTTGGGGTAGTGATCGAAAATGTTAGTATTTTCCATAAGATGATCTTATGACTTTGTTTGGAAAAGCCTATTTTATTAGTTTCCATCCATCCATCCATCCATCCGTTTATTTATTTACTTATTTATTTAGATTTATTTATTTGAGAGAGAGAGCAAGTGCGTGGCAGAGTAGGGGGAGGGACAGAGGGAGAGACTCTTCACGCAGACTCCCTGCTGAGCACAGAGTCCGCCATGGGGCCTGATCCCACACTACAACCCATGAGATCACGACCTGAGCTGAGATCACGAGTCCGATGCTTAACTGACTGAGCCACCCAGGTGCCTCTATTAGTTTCTTTTTAATGGAAAGTGAAATTCTGGGGACAACTAACCATGTCTGTCACATTTTGCCTAAGTGTTGTGTATACTCCTTCCTTGACAAAGACCACACTTAGAGTGAAGGTATATTACGATTGTTATGAGAGCAAGCTTTGGTACCAAATATATTGCATTCAAATCCTGACTCTACTTACCAGATCTGTGACCTAGGGTAAATTACTTAACCTTTCTTTGTCCAGTTTCCTTATCTGAAAAATAAGGACAATAATATGTACTTGAGGGTTTTTATAAGTATTAAATTAGTTAATACATGTAATGTGCTTTGATCAATGTTGGTACATAATAAGTGAATGTTGTCTACCAGTATTATTATGATAATGATGCTACTGATGGACATGGCAGAAAGCAAGCAAAAATAACAAAATGATTTTGCCCTCAAAGAGGGCAAGGTGGTGAGAATGGACAAAAGACACTCATATTAACAGAGTGCTCAGTGTTTTACTTGATCATCTCGTCCTTAGTTGGTCTATGGAGTCGGAGTTTGAATCCAAGTTTACCTGGTTTCAAAGCCCACGTTTTTCTGTTGCACCATATTTTTTTCATTTCACAATTAAATATCCAAGATAAATAGAATCACTGTGAAATAGGTATCATCAGTAGGCTGTACACATGAAGAACTATTAATTCTGGTGGAGAAGGAGAGGGTTAGGAGATTTTGTGGAAGAGGTAGCATTTGAACTGGACTTTGAAAGGATGAATAATGGGATATCTATGGACAGAATATGGGGGAGGACATGAAAAGTGCATTGGATTACTGTTTTACAAAGATACAATTATTTTAAATATTTTTTAAAGATTTATTTATTTGAGAGAGAGAGTGAGAGTGGGAGTGAGTGAGCACGCAAGCAGGGGGAGAAGCAGACGGAGAGGGGAAGCAGACTCCCCACTGAGCATGGAGCCTGACTTGGGGCTTGATCCCAGGACCCCAAGATCATGATGTGAGCTGAAACCAAGAGTCAGATGCTTACCGGACTCAGCCACCCAGGTTCCCCTACAATTATTTAAAACATTTCTTTTTTCTCTTACCCGGGCTGCTTAAGTTACCTGAGTGGAAATGCCCAGACAGGGTGGTTCTTACAGAAATTGAGATCTTTTAAAAATAAAAAGAAGAAAGGCAATAAGCCCAGTGCATTGGTACCCTCACCCAGATCATTGAGTGGCAGCCTGTGGGTCAAGGACTTGGCTGGTGGAAGATACTGCCCAGCAGCTCAGCTAATTCCTGGGAGACCAAGGAGCAGCTTGAGTATCTTGAGGAGGTGTATTCTTTTTTTCCTTCCTTTAGCCACAGACTTGACCATTAAGTCCACAACAATGTGGAATTCCCTTGCTTATGAAAAACATCTGCAGTCGTATATCATGTTGGCATTCACACTAAGGATGGTTGGAAGCAAAAGAGTCTGGCATCACAAAGACTCCCACTTGTTTGCCAGCCATTCTGGCTATAGGAAGCCTGCCTACAGTAATCTCCCAGGATACTTAGAACATTTGCTGAAGTAAGAATATGAATATGTTCAGTTTTTTAGGAGATTCTCATAGCAGAATTAACATGATCATGTAGGAAATCACACATGGAACTCATTTGTTCTTCCATTTTAATTTGTTAATGACATCATCAAGAAGCCTAAGAAGAAATTGCTTAACTCTACAACCTTCTTAGGCTAAAGACCTGCAGCCAGCAATGCCTGTATTTACTAGGTTAAGGATTCAGGTAGTGAACACTTGTGATCCTTATTGCCATTTGGGATAAGAAATTTGATTAGGGATAGAACTAGACAGATCAGAAAGGTAGCAGAAGATTTGAACGATATTATAAAACAACTAGACCTAGCAGACCTATCCAGAACACTCCACCTAACAACAGCAGAATACAGATTCTTCTTAACGGCACATGAAACATTATCCAGGATAGGCCATAGGTTAGGCCACAGTCTCAATACATTTAAAAGTGTTGAAATCCCACAAAATACGCTTTCTAACCACAGTGGAAAGAAACTAGAAATCAAAAACAGGAAATTTGGGAAATCCTCAAATGTGGACAGTAAACAACACATTCCTAAATAACCAGTGGATCAAAAAAAGAAAACAAGGGGAATTAGAAAATACTTTGAGATGAGAAAAAACAGAAACACAACTTATCAAAACTCACAGAATTCAGCTAAAGCAGTGCTAAGTGCTAAATTTATAACTAAACATTTATGTTAAGAAAGGGAGATCACATATTAATAAAGTAACCTTCCACCTTAAGAAACTAAAAAAGGAAGAGCAAACTAAACCCAAGCAAAACAAAAAAGGGAATAATAAAGATTAGAATGGAAGTGAATGAAATAAAGAGTAGAAAACAATTGAGAAAATCCATGAAACCAAAAGTTGGGATGGAACTGAATTACAACCTCAAGCTAAACTGCCCCCATCCCCACAGAGAAGAAACAAATTACTAAAATCAGGATGAAAGAGGGGTCATTACTTATAGTCCTTATAGAAATAAAAAAAAAGATAATGAGGGATTATGATAATCATATACCAAAAAATTAAAACCCAGATGAAATGGACAAATTCCTGGAAGCACACAAACCACCAAAACTAGCTTAAGAGGAAACAGAAAATTTGAATAGAAGTATAACAAGAAATTGGGTTATTAATAATAAAAAAAAAAGCTACCCACATAGAAAAGCCCAGCCCAATTATGTTCACTGGTAAATTCTGCCAAATATTTTCAAAAAGAATTAAGGGAAGTCCTTCACAAACTCTGCCCCACAAAAAGAGGAGAGAGCTCTTCCCAACTCATTTCATGAGGGCAGTATTACTGTGATACCAAAACCAGACAAAGATATCACAAGATAACTATGGACCAATATCCCTTAGGAACGCAGACACAAAAATCCTCAACAGAATACTAGCAAGGCAACTCCAGCAGCATATAAGGATTATATACCATGACTAAGTAGAATTCATCCCAGGAAGGCAAGGGTTTTTTCAATATAAAAAACACCCAAAACCAAAAAACAACAATGAACATAATATATTGCATAATAGGATAAAGGACAAAAATCACATGGTTATTTCAGTAGAATCACAAAAACCATTTGACACAATCTAGACACTCTTTCATGTTTAAAAAAAGTTTGAACAACCTAGGAATAGGAGGGTACTTCCTCAACTTGATAAAGGGTAACTATGAAAAACTCAGAGCTAGTATACTTAATGGTGAAAGATAGTGCTTTCCCCTAAGATCAGAAAGAAAACGAAGATGTCCACTCTCACCACTTCTCACCATCATTGTACAGAAGGTTCTAGTTAAGGTAATTGGACAAGAAAAAGAAATAAAAAGCATCCAGTTTGGTAAGGAAGATGTAAACTATTAGAGCTAATAAGTTCATCAAGGTTGCAGGTTAAAAGATCAGGATTCAAAAATCAGTTGTATTTCTAAATACCAGTAATAAACAAACTGAAATGAAATGAAGAAGGCATGCTACATATAATATCATCAAAAATACGTAGTAGGATTAAAACAAAAAGAAATGCAAGAGCTGTATGGTGAAAACTATAAAACATCATTGAAAGAACTCAAAGGGAGACCTAAGTAAGTGGAAAGACACCCTGTGTTCATGGATTAAAAGACTTAATATTGTTAAGATAGAAATAACTTCCCAAATTGAGCTACATGTTCAATGTAATCCCTATCAAAAATTTCAGCTGGACTTTTGCAGAAATTAACAAAATGATCCTACAATTTATATGAAAGTACAAGGGTTCCAGCACAGCCAAAATGATCTTGAAAGAATAGAGAAAGTTGAAGTACACCTCCTGATTTCAAAACTTAAAAAACAAAGGTGTAGTAATCAAAATTGTGAGGTGCTAACAAGGATAAACATGTAGATCAATGAATAGAATTGAGAGTCAAGAAATAAACCCTTACATTTATGGTCATTTGGTTTTCAACAAGGGCCTCAAGACCATTCAATGGGGAGGAAATCATTTTAACACATGAAGCTGGGACAACTGGAAAGCCACATGCAAAAGAATAAAGTTGGACCCCTACCTCACACCATATATAAAAATTAACTCAAAATGGATCATAGACCTAAATGTAAGAGCTAAAAGTATAAAATACTTAGAAAACATAGGCGTAAACCCTTGTGACTTTGGATTAGTCAGTGGTTTCTTACAAACCAAAAGTACAAACAACAAAAGAATTAGAGAATTTGGATTTCACCATAATTAAAAACATTTTATATCAAAGGGCACTATCAAAGTGAAAACACAACACACAGAATGGGAGAAAATATTTGCAAATCATGTATCTGTTAAGCAACTGGTGTCTAAATCATAACCCTTAACAGTAAAAAAACCCCAAGGGCCTCAATTTAAAAATTGGATGGACATTTAAAAAAATGGTAAAGGATTTTGGATAGACATTTTTAAAAATTCACGTACAATTAACATAGTGTTATATTAGCTTCAGGTGTGCCACATAATTCAACAATTCTATACATTTCTCAAAGCTCAGCAAGATAAGTGTGCTTTTAATCCCCTTTATTTATTTCACCCATCACCCTACCCATCTTCTCTCTGGTAACCACCAGTTCTCTGTATTTAAGAGTCGAGGGTTTTTTGGTCTTTTTTCCCCTTGTTTGTTCATTTGTTTGTTTCTTTAGTTCCACATATGAGTAAAATCATATGGTATTTGTCTTTCTCTGACTGATTTCACTTAGCAACATACCTTCCAGGTCCATCCATGTTGTTGCAAGTGGTAAGATTCCATTCTTTTTTATGGCTGAGTAATATTCCTCTGTGTGTGTGTGTGTGTGTGTGTGTGTGTGTGTGTGTGTGTATGTGTGTGTATCTCCCATATCATCTTTATTCATCTATCTTGATGGACACTTGGGTTGCTTCCATATCTTGGCTATTGTAAATAATGCTGCGGTAAACATAGGGGTGCATGTATCTTTTTGAACAGTGAAGGAAATCAACAGAACAAAAAGGCAACCTACTGACTGAGAGAAGACTTCTGCAAATGATATATCCAATAAGGGGTTAATATCCAAAATATATAAAGAATTTAGACAACTCAACACACAAAAAACCCATATAACCCAATTAAAAATGGGCAGGGGACCTGAACAGACATTTTTCCAAAGAAGACATACAGAGGGCCAACAGACACATGAAGAGATGCTCAACATCACTCATCATCAGGGAAATGCAAATCAAAACCACAATGAGATACCACCTGATACCTGGCAGAATGGCTAAAATCAACAACACGTGTTGGCAAGGATGTGGAGAAAAAAGAACCCTTGTGCACTGTTGGTGAGGATGCAAACTGGTGCAGCCACTATGGAAGACAGTATGGAGGTTCCTCAAAAGATTAAAAATAGAATTAATATGACTCAGTAAGTGGACTACTGGGTACTTACCCGAAGAAAATAGAAATTCCTTTAAAGAAGATCTATAAATGGTCAATAAACATATGAAAAGATGCTCCACATCATTAGTCCTTAGGGAAGTACAAATCAAAACCACAATGAGATACCACTAGGATCATTATAATAAAAAAGATGGACAATAACAAGTGTTGACATGGATGTAAAGAAATTGGAACCCTTGTACACTGCTGGCTAGAACATAAAATGGTACAACCACTTCGGAAGACAGTTTGGCAGTTCCTCAAAAAGAGATACCATATGACTCAGCAGTTCCACGCCTGGCTCTCTCTATATACAAGAGAATTAAAAACGTACGTCCATACAAAAAACTTGTACACAAATGTTCAGAGCAGCATTATTCATAAATAGTCAAAAATTAGAAACAAGCCAAGTGTCCATCAGTTGATGAATGGATAAACAGAATGTGGCTCTCCGGACAGAATATTATGCAGCCACAGATGAAGTACTGATGTATCTACGGCATGGATGAACTTTGAAAATGTGCTAAGGTGAAGGAAATCCGATACAGAAGGTTGTGTGATATTGAAGGCTTCCATTTATGTGAAATGCCAAAAGAAGCAAATCCACAGAGACAGAAAGTTGTTAGTGTTTGTCAAGGTCCAGGGGGAGGAGAAATAGAGTGACTGCTAATGAGTACATGGTTTCTTTTTAGGGTGATGAAAATATTCTGGAATTAGATAGTGGTGATTGTTCCACAACCTTGTGAATATTCTAAAAATCACTGATTTGTATACTTAAAAAAAAAAAAAGTGTTCTCTTTCCAGTGCATTCTTGCCTCATGAAGGTGCAGAACTGAGTGATTAAATTCAGCCACCCATTTTCATTCCACCAGGTCTTGGTGCGAGGTGAAAGATATCTCCGTGATAAGTTTGTAAGGGGGCGAGGGGACACACGTGGACGTGACATTTTACAAACTTTGGCAAAACACTTCTACACCTCCTCCTTTGCAGAAAAATTGTTCAGACTTCTGGTCATTTGGGGGTCTCTTTATCTATCGTTACCTGCCTTAATCCCCTGTGGTGTCTGTGTGTTGTGTCTTTGCAGTGCCGATGGGGAAGTGAAGCACTGTGTGATCTACAGCACTGCTCGGGGCTACGGCTTTGCGGAGCCCTACAACCTCTACAGCTCCCTGAAGGAGCTGGTGCTCCATTACCAGCAGACGTCCCTCGTCCAGCACAACGACTCCCTCAACGTCAGGCTTGCCTACCCTGTCCACGCACAGATGCCCTCACTCTGCAGATAAAGAGGGAGTGGGAAGAGAGGTCGCTCTCTAGCATTTTTTTCCTACAGTTTTTATTAGACTATGAGGGCATTCTTTCTACGTAGACTGCTTGTTTTGCACAAGAAGTGATTCTGTGAATGTGGAGAGGCTGAGCGGCAGCTGGCCAGGATGGGGGCACAAGAGGCCTGAGGTTCTCTGAGACTCAGCTGGGCCGCTGCACTGACATAGGAAGCTGGAAGCAGATGTTTTTTTGGAAAGTCTGTTTCATTGGGGCTTTTGTTTTGTTTAGCCAGGCACCCTCAAAAGAACACATTAGGTTTGATGGGGGTGGGGGGTTGGAAATTTCTGAAGAGTCCACGTCCTCTCTTGGTCTTTGTCTCTGGGAATGTGGCAGGGGCATGGCTCTGTGGGGAGTTCTGTTTTGATCTGGCGGTCTCTCTTAACTTCCTCCTAAAATGAAGGCTGTTTTGGTTCTGTGGTAGAATGGCATTTGGTGAAAAAGACAACCAAAGGAAAATGGGGAGGCTTGGGATTTCATTGAGAGAATCTTAGTCAAGGGGGTAAAAACACCTTCAACTGAAGGTACTTTACTAACTAACATAAGTTAAGCGTCCACATCTCAGTAGCTCCTCCCTCTAAAGAAGCATTATGTTTAGAAACCAAATTGATCTCAGCAGAACAATGTTTGTTGCCAGACTAAGGTCTGATGGAAGAAGACAGCACTAGTATCTGAATGCACACTTCTGTACCAAAACTTGAAAGTGAAAGGAGAACTAGAATTTGTTAGTTTTAGCAAACACTAAAATTGGTCAGTGTAACTCCTGCCCTGCCCTTGTTTCTCAGAGATGAGGAATAGTGTTCTTTTTGTGGGCATGGTGAACTTTGAATCATAAAATGAAGTTGGTGCTTGTGTGGTGTTTCCTTAGCCTAAAGAATGATCTGTTGTTGAAAATCTTTGTAACTTGTTTGTATGAGTAAAGAAAAGGTGCAATCCAGTGCTTTTAGATGGCTTGATATACCAAATAATGATATAGGAACAACAGTCTTATATGTGCTTCCCAAATTTAAAGGCCCTGCAGAAACAGTAAACACGGTTTAATTTCCCTTCCTCTCCCTGTCCTCTGCTGGGTAGGGCTTAGGGGAGCCTCGGTGGCGAAGCTTGCAGCGGGAAGGGAGCCTGACTGTTGTCAGGGACCGCGGAGGCTCTGGTGTCTAGGGTGAGGGTCATCCACGTTACCCGTGTGCTTCCACGCAGGGGTTTCTGAAACTTTTGTAAGGAGAGGAAATAATGGCTTGGAGTTTATAGACTGTTAGTAAAAGCCATCTGGAAGTTTTTCTCTTTGCCATTTTTGTGAGCCTGCCATTAAGATGATGTGCACAGACGGTCCTCATGCTCCAGTGGCCCTGATTTTAGGCCAGGAATCTTCCGCGCCATGTGGTTTAAGCCTTCCAGCTGAGTGAAGCTAGGCGAATGGAGCTGGGGGCAGGCGTGTACTCCTACCTCCTTTGTGCCCCACCCCCATCAGTCAACACTCATTCGACAAATAGAGTTCAGCTGCCTCTGAGCCAATGCTGGAACCATAATAGGCTCAGAGTGAGTCAGCTGTTTGAGTCCAAAGCTGTGCAGTCAGGCGTCCTGGCTGAACTAGAGAAGCAGCCAATACCTGGGTCTTGGTACATAAGGTTTACAGCTAGGAAAGCTGTAGTTATGGAATGAAAAAATAAATACTGCTTTCCCTGAGCACTTATCTTGGTGACAGGGTCTAGAATGGACCATGATATAAAAATAGATTAAAAATTTTGGAAAAAGCTCTAGAGTTACTAACAATGAGGATAGGAAGGAAAGGGCCTATCTTCGGCTTTTCTTTGGTTCCATTGCAGTTTCAGGATTAGGCGAGGCAGACAGATGAACCCATCCTTCCAGTGTCATGTTCGGACTTAAGCCCTTAGCTGAAAGCCAGCTGCACACCTCTTCTCCACATTGCCAGGCTGAAATCTTGAAGGTTTTACTGAGTAATGTCAGGCTAGTTGCTGCCGGATGGCCTTCCACCTGGTGTTGAACCTGCTTAAGCAGTTGGATGCTCCAGATTGGGTGCAAGAAATCCCTCCTTTCTGGTATTAAAATTTAGTGTGTTCTGACTCTCTTTAAAATAGAATGGGAGTAAGGATGCACGCCTGTGACCTTGAGCCGTGTGTTGCTCCTTTTTAGGCAGACACAAAGGGTGTGTGGGGAGGGAGCTAGGACCATCTAATACCTAAACTTACATATAAGGACTGGCTTGTGGAGAAGGACTGCTCTTTTTTTAATCCTATATTCCTTCACTTTTTCTTTCCTATTTTTCATTCTTGAATTTGTTGCTTTGTGGGAACTAAGGCCTAGGGATCATTTGAGAAGTTGGAAAATATGACTAGTTGCCATATGATTTGCTTGATCCTGAGCCAGTGGAAATGGCATAGGGACCAATCTGCTAACCACATGGAGGAGTAGTATGCAGCTCCTATACTTCATGGTCTTGGCGGCCTTCATCTGAGCCTAGCTAGCTCTGTGCCCTGTCCCATGATTTAGGCCCTCGGACTCTCTCTCTCTCTCTTGGCATCCTAACTGCAGCTTCACTGAAGCAGAGAGTAAAGAGACAGACTAAGACCAGGGGGCTCATTGTTTTTCTGGCTGGGGAAGCCAGCCACCAGCATGGAAGCAGCTTGAAGCTGGCCGAACACAGGTCCTAGGCCCATCTTTTCCGGGTGGAGATTTCATCACAGAACAATGGTCTCTGTCTCTTCCTGATCATAGATGGTAAATCTTGGCCAGGGCTCAGGACTGTATAGGCTAACTGTGTCCTTACCACTGATTTGGCCAAGGTTGAGGACTTCCTAATACCTCCCCTACTCCATCTCCAAGCCTTGATGGGACCTCCCACTTACTTTGGACCTCATGTGCTCTAAAGAAGCATTGATAGCCAATGTGGCGTCTTCCATAGGTCTCCTCTTCTTGCTGCAAGGAACCAGCCTCATGGGTCCTCTTGGCCAAGAATTGCATCTGGACAATTCCTGGTTACAAGGTGGTCTCTGTTGCCAGTTAAGACTACAGAGTAGGCCTCTGTGAGGCTTCTGTGGCCTCAAAGCAGAGGGTGCAGATGGGGGCCTGGCTGGGCTCCCTGCTGTCAGCTGCTCATCCTTGCCCTAGCTCTAGCCACTTGTGACAACCTTGTTTCCTTACAAATTCCAGCATGTGACTTTGGTGCCCTGTTGTTACTTGTGAAAAACCTATTCTTCTGTTGTCTTTGATGTAGTTAAAAAAAAAAAAAACCACGTAGTTTACGTAAAAATATCTGATTCACAAAGAAGCCAACTATATGTCTTGTGTTGGGACAGTTCATAACGTAGTTCCTAGGCCACTTTTGCAAATTGTTCTTGTCACCAGATGTGTTCAGACATTGCTGTGCAGTTGTGGGGAGGGTGGGGGGGGGAAGTGAGGGGAGATACTTTTTGGTCTTTTGTTTTTTTATCTTCCCCAAGAGGGGACAGTCTGGCCAACTTGCTCCAGTAATGCAATAAAGACATTGCAATAAAGCACCTTTTTGTCCTCATGCTATGGAGGGGTGGGCTAGGGGTAGGCCGCAAGAGGAGGATTAGGCTATTGAAAGCCCTGAAACTCCCAAACCTCTCCCATGAGCACCAAAAGATTGGTCCTGGGGCTGAACTGGGGCCATCGTCCATCCAGCACAGGACACAGTGAGACTCAGAAACTAGTCCTGAGAAAGTTAAATCTGAGAGCGCTTTCCTCCTCACCCCATTCTGAAGTATTAGAAAGCCCAGCTTACTGATTCTCATCACATCTTTCTGTCTGGAAATAAAAGTATTTCCATAGTCTATTCTGGGGGCAGGGAAAATGTTTGTTGCCCAAGGCCCTTGTCACCCTCCTGCCACGGCACTTTGTTACAGTTTCTATATGTCAGAACATAATTAACAAAATGTGACCACCTCTTTGCATAGGACATTGTAGTTCTCATGTAGTTTCTCAGGCTCCACCCAGGTGTGTAGTGAATTATAAATCAGACTGGGTAGGGGATAGTCCATTACTCCAAATTATCTTGCCTATGTCCTTTCTCCCCACTCCTAGGAACTATAGAGAATTTCCCCATATCCCAAGAATTGTTCCTACTCTTTGCATAGGATGCTCAAATTCCTGTCTCCAGCCTAGTCCTGTCTTCTGAACTCCACCTGTTGGCTGGATAGCTCCACTGGGGCCTTGAGTGTCCCACAGGCATTGCAAACTTTTTGTTTACAGAGAAAACATATGCGTGGCTATGAATTTCCTTACTTTTCTACCACCAAACCTACAAACCTGCCTATATCCACATAACTCCTCTGCCTCTCACCTGTTAAAGTAGCCCCCCTCCAACTAAAAGCCAGCCTTTCCACAATCTGTATAATTTTGTACCCTGTTTTCTCCCTTCTCCTCAGGAATTTCCCATGATCAGTTGTCAATTCTTTCACTGTTGTTTTTTCTCAACCGGATCATCCATTGACATTTAAACATGGTTGAATGTGTCTCACTCCACTTCCTAACCTCTACTGAATTCTGTATCCCTTTATCTCTTTGCCCCTCTTCAAAGCGAAACCTTTTTACAAAAACTGTTTAAATTTGTCTTTATTTTCTCTCCTCCACCATTTCGGTACAGGTCCCACCACCAGCTGAAACTGCTCTCCTTCCTTGAGGTCTTCAGTAACCATCATCCTTGACTCCTTGCCATGAAAAACTTACCCGTGGACTCCATGATGACTCAACATCTGGTTTTCCTCCTAGATCTCTGACTGTTCCTTTTAATTCTCTTGGACGAGGTCTTTTTCCCTGGCAATTTTATCCACATCCATGATTCCGTCTACCATCTTTAGGCCATTTATGTCTGTGTTTCTCCTGCTCAATCCTCTATTGGGAGGTACCTCACAGCATATTGAATGCAGGGTTACCACCTAGCCCAGGTTCTCTTTCATTATTTCACATTTCAGTGGTAGCACCATATGCCTCATTTGGTTATGTAAGTCAGAAATGCAGTCATCATCCTTGAGACCTTCCTATGTTTCAGGATGACATAATACACACCGACAACCTATATCAATTTTATTTCCTAAATGTCAAAGACATTACTTCTCCCCAACTTCATTTCTTCACTACTTAATACTGAACAGGCCTCTCTTCTTCCATAGTTGCCCCCCTCAAGCCCATTCTCATAACAACCAGTTATCTTTTCAAAATACAAATCTGAACCTGTGTAAAACCATTAACTTTCAATCACTCTTAGGGTAAATTACAAAATTCTTAAAGTGGTCTGGTTTCTCCCAAGTTTAGGATCTCATCCCCTACTTCATTACTCTTCCCTGGATCCTTCCCTTCAGCCAGTCCCAATGTCTTGGGTTTTTCTTCTGCATATTCTCCGTACAACTGCCATCTATTCCTATGGCCTTACTGTCTATTTGCTGATGGCTGCCAAATCTGGGTCCGGCTCCTACACGGTTCATCCTCAAGGTTGTCCTAATTCAGATCACTATAACGCATCACTACATCATTTTCTCTCTGCTCTGCGAATTCCACTAGAGCCTCCTTACGCTGCAGCCAGCGTCTTCCTAAAACATAAATGTGATTATACCACTTCCCTGCAGTTATCTCAGAAACCCCTCACGCTAATCTGGCGGTGCTCTCAAAGGGAGCACCACTGGCACTTGGGGCAGCTGCCCTATGGATTACAGGAGGCTTAGCATCTCTGTGCCTCCTCCTTCCCCCACCTCCCCACCCCCCATTTCCAACCCCCTAAGGGGGCAGTTCCTTTCTCACAGGAACTGTTGCAAGATGTGCCTACCCCACCTCCTTCACCTTTGCTATGGTGCTTCTAACCAGATCCTGATAAACGTGGGAGGCTTCCCAAAGCAACCAGTTACCTGTGTTCCCAGCATCCAGTACAGGCTGGCTGAGGGTCTGCTGCCAGTGAACGACTGAAGGAAGAAGTGAGTTCAAGAAGGGACTGAAGGCTAAGGAGCCGGACATCTACTTGTAGATTCTGGCACCATGGGCAGGGCACGCCCTCTGGCGGCCACAGCCTTCTCCATGCAAGGTTACAGAGGCTGCGGGGTGCAGGAGGCCCCCAGCCAGTGGCCCTGAGGCATCCCCCGCACCCTGTCTCCAGGCCTCTGGACGCCTCTCTTTCAAACCTAAGCATTGGATTATGGAACAGTTAGTGCAACACCACAGTTTGAGAAGTCCTGCATCACCATGGAGGTACTCCACCACGGCCCTACTCCTGCCCCTGTGATGCCATCTCCTGACTCCTCCAACACAATGGTCCCATAGATGTCCTCCCCACTCCCACACCATCCACTCACCCACCTGCCAATGCTGAGGTGTCCGCCTCAGCGATGTCCACCTCCATTGGTAAGGCCTGCCTGACAAAAGCCCAGGAAGGGTTCAATGGCTACAAACATTAAGGCAATTCTGTATTTCCATCTTAAGTGGGCCTTCAACATTTTAACAAGTAACTTCTCCATCCATTTCAAAACTCTTCCCTCTCTTGGATTTTAGGACTCTTTTCTAGATGCTGCTAAGTCTTCTCTGACTTAAATGCTAGTGTTCCTCAGTGTACCACTATTGATACATTGATGGCTCTCAAATTTCTATCTTCAGTCTAGATTTTCCTATTGAGTTCCAGGCCCATGCATCCAGTTACCTTCTGGATGTCCATCAAGTACCTCAAATATATTTAGTTTAACTCCCAAGTTTAACTCCACCTCCTTCCATCTTTTTTACTCATTTTCTGGCTACGAAGCACTCCAACTAAGAAGATAAAGGTGGTTTCTGGAGTCAAGAGAGACCTAGGTTCTAATCCTAGTTCTGCCCAAGCTATGTTACTATCTGAAAACCTGAGTTTCCCTCCTCTATAAAGCAGAGATATTAGTTGCTACGTGGTCTTCCATGGTACCCCATCACCGACAGAAAGTCTAAACTCTAAGTATCATTAAATATGGCCCTTGCCTAACTCACTAGACCCATTTCCACTTTGGTTTCAGTTCCTTGAATATACCAGGTATATGGTAAGTGCTATACTCTTTGCCTGGATACTCGGACTAATCCCCTCTTCTAACCCAGCAAACTACTACCTATCGTCTGTTCTTCAGGTTTGAGCTCAGATGTCATAGTCTCTGGGAAGCCAAGTTGGGCTAGGTAACCCTCCCCTGACAGTGGAAAGTGTGTTATTCACCACTGTATTCCCAGCAGCAACAAAGACCTTGAGTTACATTTGTGTTGACTGAAAGAACGAAGCAGAAGACAAAGATGGTTTCCAAGAGCATGTATTACACAGGTCTGAGTGCAAGAAATGGCAAACAATGGCTATGTTTGCTTTAAAAGCTCATCAGGTACCAATGCCAAGTCCTGATGCTTTTGAGGGCCCCCTGGCTCTCGGCCCCTCCAGAGTAGGCTGGGCCCAGGCTCCTGGGTGAGGGGGCAGCTTCTGCATGGAACGTCCTGCCTCCTGTCACCTGAGGCATCAGGCACTTCGGTGATGCCCAGGGCTG
The DNA here is from genome assembly GCF_004348235.1 of Phoca vitulina. Classification (NCBI taxonomy): domain Eukaryota; kingdom Metazoa; phylum Chordata; class Mammalia; order Carnivora; family Phocidae; genus Phoca; species Phoca vitulina. The sequence continues at coordinate 65,368,092 of NW_022589705.1, forward strand.
GCTCCTCTTTGTCTCTCTCTGCACCCGCGGGCTCCCACAGCCAGCTCTGGTGGGGAAACTCACGAGGTGGATGGACCAGCCCAGGAGCACCAGGTGGCCAGGACTTCCCCTCCTGTCTGGGAGACAGGTTCTCAGGGTGGGCTGGAGTTATGGTTTCCAAATCCTGGGAGCTGGCCATCCCACCTTCCATTGCTGCCTTTCTGCTTGGGGTTGCCCTGTCTGCACCCTCGATAAGAAATTTCCAAGACCATGGGCCTGGCTCTCCAGAGGTGGAGGAGGCAGCAGAGTGACTGGTGGGGATAAGTCCTGAAGAGCCGGGACAAAGTGCTGTTAGTGCCTGGGTGTGGAAGGGCTGGGCCTTCCAGCAGCCTTCAGGAGGGATGGGGTCTGTGCGGCCAGCCTTACGTAGGCTGGGGGCCGCTGATGAGGCGCTGGCAGCCTCCTCAAAGGCTTGTGGGATCCCAAGCTTCCTGTGGGGGACACTAGGGCCTTCCATTCTGGGAGGCTTCAGTGTGACCTCTGTCAATAGGCCTGGGACCACTGGGCCCTGACTCTTGGGGCCCCTGGACGAGAAGGCATCCTCTTCCTCACCCTCTCCTGCTCCTGTGAGGGGGGGCACCCGGCCCACTGCCGGGCTTGGTGCCAAGCTGGGCTCCTGTACACCTTGGCCGTTCTCGGGCCCCTCCTCGGCGTCATCCTCGGAGGAGTCAACCTCACGGATGGCTTCCTGCTTCTGCAGGGACTCTCGCCGTTCAGCCCGGTCCTGTCGGAGGGTGCCGAGGGCCCACGAGGGAGAAGGCTGCAGCACCCCCTTCCCAGACAGCACACTCCTGGTCCCGACCGCCTCCAGAGGGCTGACTTCCCTGGGTGGCAGTTCCTTCTTTAGCTCGGGGTGGGGCAGGTCCAGGCTATGCTTTCGAGCAGTGCCGAGCTTCTTCTCTGAAGCAGCAAGCGCGGCTGCCAGTTTCTCAGCGGACTGTACTCTCTTTAGCAGTGGTGAGCGGGGCGGCTCCGCACTCTTGGGCCGTGAGAGCTGCCTGCCCAGAGGAGGCGACAAGTGAAGCTTGGCGGGCAAGGCCTGGGCTCCATGGCCAGACAGGGGTGATGGGGAGCGCTGGGGTGAAGCTGCTGGCGGTGGGGAAGGGGTGTGGGCCAGGGGTGACAGTGGGATGCTGCCGGCCGACTTGCGCCGCGGAGAGCGGTACTGGCGCTGGAGCTTGGGTGCCAGGCCGTGCAGGGAGCTGGGCCGTGTATGCCCAGAGCCGGCTGGAGAACTGGGCACGCTGGAGCTGGGGGAGCTGCTCTGTGACGAAGTCCCTCCCACTGTGCACACACAGACAGACACACAGACAAAGGCAGAGCAATGTTATTAGCTGATACAAGTGACTGAGGGGCAAGACAGGGCTAGCCCTGGAATGTCCCAGGATCAAGGTGACCCCAGCAGTGATCCAGAGCCCAAGCTACAGAAATAAGGTCATCTCCACCCCCGTCCCCTCCTCCCTAAGACTGCTGGGTCTTTCAGGGGGTAGGGTGAATGAGTTTCAGAGTGGGGCCACAGAGAAGCACAGAGGGCCTAGGCTCTTTCCCACCTCCCAGGGGCTGTCTCTGCGATCTGCAGGGAGCACTTCATACCTGAATGCACAGCATCGGGGGTCACCCGGTAGCCCTGAGTGGGAGATCGGGGGGAAAGGCTGTGGCTGTGTGTGGGAGAGCCTGGCCCGCTCTCCCCTGATGATAAGGATCGGTTAAGGGAGGAAAGGCTGCGGCTGGTGTGGAGCAGGGATGCCTGCTTGGTGATCTTCCGGAACAGGGAGCTCCTTTTTCTGCTGCAGAAACAAGGGTCAAGGGCTGAGTTGGGGCACAGGGCACAGCATATACTGGGCCCAGTGGCCAGGGCCCCCAGCACATGCTAGCCACCCAGGTGGCTCAGTCTGGCTCACCTTTCTTGCCCATCTTTGCCCCGGCTCCGCTTACTCCTTCGGGCCATCTTGGCCTTGTAGCTGCCCTTCCGAGCTGGCCCCACTTTAATGGATGTGTTCTCCAAGGGTGTTGTTGAAATAGACACCTTGTTTCCACTCTGGGGAACAGAGCGTGAACCCAAGCTAAGGTAGTGAACATATTCTTGCCCCCGCCCTTACCCTCGGGCACGGCGACACCACAGCTCTAGCTTTTGCCCCTGCATTAACAAGTCTGAACCACAGGCCTTCCTTCCCTCTTCGCGGATTAGGAAATGGCTCCAAGTGGAGCCTGGGCAGTTTGGGGTTGAGAAGGTAGAGAAGAGGCTCATCTGCCTTGTTCTGCAGTCCTGTCCATGGCTCAGAAAGATGCCTGGGCCTTGGTCAGTGAAGATGTTGCTTTCCAGTGAAAACCCACTGTTTTGGGTGCCTCCGTCCTCAGTGCCACGTGTGCCCAACTCTCCCACTCCCCTATGGCCAGTCACAGACTCACAAGGCAGGGGTCCTCTGGGGACCAGAGAGGCAGCACACCCAGCACTAACCTTCAGAATCAGCTCCACCACTTCTGTGTGCACCAGCCCATGCACAGGCTCCCCGTTGACATGAGTGATGAGGTCCCCCTGACGAAGCCCCGCCTCACTGGCTGGACCTCCATCCTCCACGTGCTGCCCCAGGGAGATAACAGTCCTCAGCCTGGAGCCTGAGCGTGAAGTGTGGGGCCTGGTGCTGCTGGGACCCACCCTCCTTGGGCCCCTGAGGATAGTGTGGGCAGGGACAGAGCAGGGACAGACAGGCCCTGGTGAGGGGAAGGCGGAGGAGTGATGAAAATGGGAGACAAACATACCCACACCATGTGGTGCACAGTGTAGACGTCCGAGTCACCCATGTAGACACGGATGGCCCGCAGGGTGAAGCCATACTTTTTGCCAGCTCGGTGGATGATGATGGGGGGCCTTGAGCTGCTGAGAGCTGGCAGGAAGTCCCTGCTTGGAGAAGAATCCCTGGATGATGGGTTGGATGACTGGGAATGTGGGGACATGGGGCTGGCCAATGGAGAGCAGGTGTGTTCTGGAGAAGGAAAGACAGGACTGAGCAGGTCAGAGGACCCCGGGCTGGCCATGCTCCCAGCCCAGCCCCATCCAGGCTGCTGATCCCAGGCAGCTGTAGCCATAGGCAGAGCCTAGGCCCAGGGACGTCCTCCCCACAGACTTGGAGCAGCCAAGCTCCTCATGTGCCCAGACCCTCCCCAGGAGGCAACGGCAGCTAGCCCTGAGGGCGTCCTTGTACCCCTGTACGTATTCAAACATCGCAATTGCCCTACGAGCTACCACTAGTTTTTTGATGAGGAACTTGAGACTCAGAGAGGTTAAGCAACTTTGTCAAAGTCAGGAGCCATTTGGGGATGGAACCAGGATTTGAATGTAAGCTCTCTGCCTCAGAGCTGGCACTCGTCACCCGGTGCCGTCCTGCCCTGTGGCACGTGCACAGGGCAACCCGACACCACTGCACACCCTTACAGACCTCTCACCTCCTAACACGGGGGCAGCCGTGACACACAGCCTCTCGGGTTCCCGCTCCTCGAGGCACAAGGCACAGACACACCTGCCACGTGCAGACCCCTGCCACAGACCCACAGAGACTCCACGGCCCTTCCTGCGAGTTTTATCCTAGTTCCCTGGGGGCCCTACCTGCAGGAATGAGGAGGGACAGGGTTGTGGCTGAGGCAGACTTGATCACTTTGCTGATGGGGCGAGTGGTGCGCTTTTCCACAGAGTCCCCGGAGAGCAGCCGGTGGCGGGCCCTGCGCACCGCCAGGTCACTGATGGCCTTGGCTGTAGCTCCCTCGGTCAGCTGTGGGGTCCTACGGCCTCCTCGAGTCTCCACCGCTGTGGGCCCAAGTGAGCAATGAAAGCTGCAATGCCGCCAAGCCTCCCCACCCTGCCTGCCTGCAGTAGCCTCCACTGCAGGCCCTCTGGCCACCTGCTAGGCCACACCTGGGCTGGGACCGCAGCTCTGGCCAAGGGGCTCCTCGTCTAGCTTCAGCCGCCGCTCCACTGGCCCAGATAGCCCTTCTCCAGAAGGGGCTGTCAGAAGCCATGTACCCTCCTGCTGCTGTCTCCTGGGGGTGCTGCTGGCCTCGTCAGGGCCCTCAGGGAAGCGGGGAGCATCCAGGAGGCCTGAGCAGCGGCGTCGCACTGTCAGCGGAGGGCTCGAGTCGCTCTCCGTGTGGGATGACTCGGACACCGACAGCCGCTTCCGCAATCTATGAGACACCAGGCCCAGGTGAGACAGGCAGGTGGTCTCCCTCCTCCAGCCCAGGCTTCCGTAGGGGCTCACAAGGGTTATAAGTCACAGAACTTCTTCCCTCAGACACTCCTCTGGAAGCCGTGCTTGTGAGGCCCCCCGCTCACTGCCACCAGCGCTCCGCCCCGCATCTGGATCCCGCCCATGACCTACAACACCTGACGGATGGCTGTGCTGCCCGCCCCAGGGGAGTTCTGGGTGCTCACATCTCAGGGGAGCCAATCACCCAGCTCCGGTCTCGGCCCTTCAGCCCTGCCAGGCCGTCAGAGCGGTCGTCCTTCTCCTCGCTCAGGCTGCGCTTGGTGGGGGGCGGTGCCCGGCGCTCCTCGAGCAGCGAGAGCCGCTCCATGCTACTGTACACCTGTGGGCACAGAGGCTGTGCTGGGGACAGGCCCCAGCAGCCTCACCTCCCAAAAGTATCCTTGGCACCTGACACCCAGGAATTGGAACCAGTTCTGCCCTTCCCTCCTCCACACCAGGTGAATCTTTGAGGAAGCAGCTCTTCCACTGAGGGGGCCTGGAGTGCTTCTTGCAGTCTCTGTCATAGGCAGGCCCAGCCCTTTCTTCCTCTTTTCCTAGGGGCAGCCCCGTCACCTGCTCCCCCCACCTGCCCCCCAGCCATGGCCCTTGACAGGCCCTCTTCTCCCAGTCCTCCTGTTCTGCCCAGCCTGGGCCTGTTCCGTCGCACCTTGCTGAACCTCGGAGAGCATGAAGAGAACTGGCGGATCTCCAGGCAGCCATCCTCACTCACTTCTTCCTCGTCCTCTGAGTCCACATGGTGGTAGCGCTCTGAGCGGGCTGGATCAGACACACAGGACGGGTCCCTTCAGAGGCCCCTGGTGGTGCCTCCTTTTGACCCTTATCAGACCTCAGAGGGCCTGGAGAAGTTGCTCCTGATGCCAAGTTCAGGGTGCACAGGTGTTTCTGGGCAAACAGAGAGGATCCCCACTCCTCCCCGTCCCACCAGTGGCCTTACTGTCAAAGTAGCTGGTATCATCCTCTGACTCCAGCTGAGGAATAAATTCAGCCTTCTGGCGAAGAAGTCCTGTCCAGTCCAGGCCGGTGAAGAACGAGTGCTGCTTCACCTCAGAGGCACTGCCTGTGGACAGGAAGGGCGTGGGCGAGGGCGCGGGATGCGCTACGCGGAGTCCAGAGCAGCAGGTGCGGTGAGAAGCCAGACCTCAGAGGCCAGTCCTGAGGGCCTCAGCTCCAGCACCTCTTCCTGCGCTCAGAGCAGGGCAGTCTCAGGATCACATGCACTGCCCACACCTGAAGCCTGAGCTTTCCGGATGCATAGACTCAATCTCCCCCTTCCAAGTTGTGAGAAAGCTCAGTGGGGCCGGTCCTACCTGTACCCAGTCTCTCCAGAGGGTTCTGATGGAGCAGTTTAGAGGTGAGGTCCTGGGCATCTGGCGGCAGAGCATCATCCCCCTCAGGCCACACAATCTCATCTGAGGAGTTGGGGGGAAAGAGGGAAGGAGTGGGTTAGAAGAGGGTCTCAGAGGCTGCAGGCAGAGTGGGGTCATAAAGAGGAAGGTTCTAGGATAAGATATGGGGAGGGAGGCATAGAGGGCCCAGCCCAGAGCCCCTGAAAGCCAACTCCTTAAGTTCTATAGGTTCCTGTCCTCCTAGGGGGTCTCACACCCGCTCACCCATGGCCCATCCTGTGATCCAGGACTCCCCTGTCCTGAAGCTCTAGCTCAGCCTGATTCTACACTTCAGACACCAGCACACTCACACACACACAACCTCATACTCACAGGACACACACACCACAGGCACACTCACGCCCACATGGGGGAGACATGAACTCAATCAGAACAAGCCCTGGGTGACAGAGTACATGCACGCGCACACACACACACACATCTAAGAAGCAAGCATACTACACACACACACACACACACACACAACTTCGGCTCAGGTCATGATCCCAGGGTCCTGGGACTGAGCCCCACATCGGGCTCCCTGCTCTGCGGAGAGCCTGCTTCTCCCTCTCCCACTCTCCCTTCTTGTGTCCCCTCTCTTGCTGTGTCTCCCTCTGTCAAATAAATATATAAAATCTTTAAAAAAAGGGGGGGGGACAAGAGGCTCAGAGGTTTAATTAACACACACAACATAAGCCTCACAGGTGCATGCATAAATCATATTTGTGGATCCAGACTCTGTCTCCCCAGTGTGCCTGGGTGATGGTACCTACCACTGATCACTTGCCCAAAGAGCTCCTCCGGAGTATCTCCAAAGAAAGGGACGCAACCCACCAGGAACTCATACAGGATTATGCCCATGGCCCACCAGTCCACCGGCTTCCCATAGCCCTGACGGAGGATCACCTCAGGCGCGATGTACTCCGGCGTCCCGCATACCTGGGCACACAGAAACCAGGCTAGCTCAGCTTCCTGAGGCAGCTCACTGGCATCATGGCTGAAGGGCTGGGGATGGTCCCACCTCTGGAGAAATCTCTGAATGAAGACTCAGCTTACTTTGGTTAAAGAGCAAGATCAACAGGAACCCAGGGTATCAGAGTTGGAACTGCTGGTGGGGTGAGTTTATGTTCTTCCCAGTTAACCAAAACATACAATTCTAGCCTGGAACAACCACCCCCAGAGCGCTCAACACCTCTTTATGGCATCTAGTTCCCCCAACTGGCCTCTGCCCTCCAGTCTCTCAAAGGACAGCCCCTACAGTCACATGACTACTTACAGGGACTTGCAAACAGTTACCATCTGAACTGTCAAATCAGGGAACATCTAGAGGCTACTCTCAGGAAGCTGGGCCACAGCCCAGTGGAAACTTGGAGCCGTGTTCCAAGAACAACAGACTCCAGAAGAGCCTTGCCCTTGACTGAGGCTAGGAGGCTCAGGACTAATCTCACGTTAGTCTCAGAGAGTAACAATGGTTATATATGACCTATTTTCTCCAAACCCCAAGGAAGAAAATGATTTTGGATTTTATATTCATTATGATTCTTGAGGCCCACCCCGTTTTCCAAATATGCTCCCTTACCTCAATGCCTCCCTGGAACCAAAAGGAGGAAAAGATAGGAGCTCCCAGTCTCAACATGTAGCTACAGGGTTAAGTATGTGGCCCCTCACCACATATTCTAAAGTCTGGACCTCAGCACCCAAGGTCTCAACCATTCTTCCTTACCTGCTTGTCCAGGAACTCCCGGGCATCCTTTTCAATGTGGCCCTCGTACAAGTTTGTTGTCAGGCTCATGAGGCCAATTTTAGAAAGGCCAAAGTCAGTAAGCTTGATGTGCCCCATGGATGTAATCAGGAGGCTGGGAAGTCAGAGACACAGAAGTATGGGGTTATTTCCTGGTTTTCCAAGAGTGCTGATTTTAGTACATGCCAAATTTTCCCACTCAGGCTTCTATAGGGTTCCTGTGGGACTTAAGCAGGGTAGCTTCAGCCGGGAGCCAGGCAGCTGTGAAAGAAAAGGCATCTCTGGCTTTGTGAGTCCTGCATTCTGCACAAGCAACTCACCTGCCTCTTGCCCATTCCCCCAACTCATTACCGTTTACTGCCCTCAACCGTATTCTCTGCTGCGGGCAGGTACCAGCAGCAATCAGCCTCAGCCCGAGGCTCTCCTCACCTGGGTGGCTCACAATACCCAGGCTCAGGGAGAGGGGAAAGGGGCGCATAATCTTGTGCCATGCCCACAGCTGGTTTTAAAGGAGGGCTGGTTGGGAGAAACCAGAGATAAGAGCTCACAGGAAATGGTCTCCTTCCCCTGTCACATACCCTGACTGAGTCATTTCATTTCATGACAAAGGCTTCACCCTGCCACCCTTTATTCTGATTTCCAAATCAGCATCTGACTTCCTTTATGAGCTCCATGCCTACTAACTGCCCAGATGTCTTCCAGGCACCGTGAACTCAACCTGTCCAAAGCAGAGTCACACCTCCTACCTGGTACTCTTCTCAGAAAATGATTTCTGTTACCTCTGAGCTGAGAAGTACTTGATTATTTATAAAGATACTCTGGCTCCTGAAAGGTCTTACAACAGAGTAACTAACAGAAAAAGTAGGTATTATTATCCCCATTTTAAAGGGGAGGAACAGGGGCGCCTGGGTGGCTCAGTCGTTAAGCGTCTGCCTTCGGCTCAGGTCATGATCCCAGGGTCCTGGGACTGAGCCCCACATCGGGCTCCCTGCTCTGCGGAGAGCCTGCTTCTCCCTCTCCCACTCTCCCTTCTTGTGTCCCCTCTCTTGCTGTGTCTCCCTCTGTCAAATAAATATATAAAATCTTTAAAAAAAGGGGGGGGACAAGAGGCTCAGAGGTTTAATTAACAGATCCAAGCTCACAGAGTTAACAAGTGGTCATTTGAACTCTGGTCTGTCTAGTGTCAAAGCCACTTTCCATGACAGAGGCTTATCCCCATGCACGAGTCCTGAGCTGGAAATCTGGAAGATAGCCCAGACTCTGCTCCCTTTTTCTCTCCCACGCACCCCTCCCCCACCTTTAGGTTTCCTTTCTACTTCCTAACGGTCTCCCCTCTCTTCTGCATCCTGCAGGCATGGCTGGTTCGGCCCGGTCTCCTGCAACAGCCTCACCATCTTTCCACTGGCAGAGTGATCTTTCTAAGCCTAAACCTGAGCGTGTCATTCTATCATACCTCTGGCTAACAGGCCCTTTGACGACTCACTAGGATCCTTTAAAATAAAATCCAAACCTAACAAAAAGACCCTTGGAGATCTGCTCCCTGCCTACCTCTCCAGCCTTATCTCTTACTACTCTGACCAATTAACGATCCCAGTCTCCGCATAATGTACTATTTGTAGTTCCAGGGTCCTGTGCTCTCATACCTGCGTGCCTTTTGCAAATCCTGCTTCCTGGCTTTAGAAAGCTCCTCCCACCTTTCCCCATCTGACTAATGCCTTCTGAGAAGTAGCCTATACTCAGGTAGTTCTGTGTCCCACACTGAAGTTCTATAGGTCAGGGACCATCTTACAGCCCAGATTACAGTGCTTGGCCCAGGGACGTCAGCAAATGTGAGAACCCTTGTTCGGCCTCTACTAGATGGTGCTGACGCTCTCCGGCTTGGTTTCTTTAGCTGAGCTCCTCAGTGGCTCTTCCATGTCACTGAGGCCTTACGAAGCCCCGGCCAGACTCGCTGGCAACCGGCTTTGCATCTGGGGTGGTCAGGGGCTGGAGTTCTAGGCCTAGACAGACACCCACATGAGCACTGTTTTCTAGCAGCCATTCTGGGATGGATTCAAACATGCTGTCTGCCTCCACTTATTTAGAGACCCAAGAGGGAGACCTTGGGCCGGGGCCCCGAGAGTGGGCGTACTTGTCAGGCTTGAGGTCACGGTGCACAATGCCGTAGTTGTGCAAGTACTCCAGGGCCAGCACGGTCTCCGCAAAGTACAGACGCACCATGTCCACAGGCAGGGCCCCAATGTTCTTCAGCAGAGTGGCACAGTCTCCTCCTGTAACAAGCCCAGGACACCATGAAGGAAGGACCCAGTTCCCTCGTCAGGACGGTCTCAGGCTTATGTCTCTGAAGCCTCGGGGAAACCCCTGGTGCTAGAGGCCGGGAGTCTAGCCCTCCCGCTGTGGTACGGGGGGCACACAGAGTGGAGAGGTGTAGGTGGAAGCGAATCTGCCAATGGCTGTCAAGGCCATCGTTCAGGCCAGAGAGGGTAGGAACCCGGGCCTCCATGCCTGTGAGGGGACTGGCAGGGGTAGCGCGAAGTTATTTCGGGGTGGGAGTCCATCGGCCTGAGACTCCAGCATTTGTCCACTTATGTCCTTCCTGTTGGCTATCCTTTGGTTTTTGAATAAGGCAACATTGTAAACTCCCAGCACGTACTCTCTGGATGAAAAGGAGAGTTTTGTTCAGTTTCAACTTCAAGACTTAGGCCAAATATCTTTGGAAGCTGTACCCAGCAGTGCGAAGGGAAGAGTGAAGGTCACTGGGAAAGCTGCTGTCTCTCCCCAGGGGGGCCCCAGGATGCTCTTCGACTCCATCCCCAGAGCATTTTGTGTGGTCTCAAGGGGTGTCCCCTTCACAAGCCCTCAGTCAGGGCAATGGCATTCCTTTTATTCCTGAGGGTCCAGATGCAGTCCTCCCAGCATGCAACCCTTGTGTGGCTCTGCTACCTCCTTTGGTCCTGCCTGGCACCAGCAGTAGAGACCATCCAGGCTTTGGGGCGCAGGATTCTACAGCTGTTGGGCTGATACATCTTGTCCCAGAATGCCTCTCTTTGCACCTGACATGGCGGCCTCATGGCAGCTACTACTCCAGAAGCCTCTCCCTTTGAGGGGCAGGGAGCCTTGTGCCCACTGTGGCCAAATGGTCTCTGAGATCCTAAGGCAAAAAACCAATGCCGAAGAGAGATTGGGAAGCTGGGCCCTGAAATGTCACCCCTATACAAAGCTGTTGTCCCAGCTCAGGGCTAAGCCTCACACTGTGCCTTGGCCTCCATGCCAGGCCACCTTTCCCCGCCAGTACCTTCAACATACTCCATCACCATGCACAGGTGGCGCTTGGTCTCAAAGGAGCAGAACATGCTGACCACAAAGGGGTTCTCGGCAAAAGTCAATATGTCACGCTCCACGAAGGCCTGCTGGATCTGGTTCCGAAGGATCAAGTTCTGCTTGTTGACCTTCTTCATGGCAAAGCGCTGTCGGGTGGACTTATGCCGCACCAGGAATACAGCCCTGGAAACACAGCCCATCCCATCTCCCATGGGCCCTCAGCACCTGGGCTGTGCTCCCCACCACCCAGAGCTGGGGTGTCCAAACTGCCTCCTATCCCACCTTATAAACGCACAGACCAAAGGAGCAGGGGTGAGCTTATCGATGAGAAGGATCTGGGCCTCCTGCCCACAGAACTCTTCAATTTCCCAATACACCAAGTCCTGAGGACACAGTTCAACCCTTCCCCAGAGTTCAGCGAGAGGAGGAGTACTACCAAGAGGAGTGGGGACCTTGTCTGGGAAAGAAACAACGCTCAGATGTCAGAGGAAACAACTCCTGTCTCTCCAGGAGGCCTTGGGAGGGAGAGGGTCTATCCTGAGGCATCTGCCCAGAGGATTAGGTATCATACGCTTCTAGAAGGAAGAGCCCAAGGGCTGACTTAGCTCCAGTCCTGGCCACACCCTCACCCCTGCCTTTACCCATAGGCGCCATTGCTGATGAGCTTAATAGTTTCGAAGTCCTCCTCAGAGGGTGTCTTTTTAGATGTCAGAGATGCCCCACGGCCCTAGAAGACAAGAACAAAGGCAGGAGGCAAGCGTGCATCTTAGAGCCCACATGCTTGGGGAAGTTGGAGCCCCAGCATCAGCTCAGCTCTTAGTCCTGCTGCAGCCCCCACCCATTCTTCCTGATGCAGGAGCTGAGTGACTTCGGAGATGGTAGGTGCAACGGCCCACTCCTCCATCCCGCCCTCAGATGTCCTCTCAGAGAGGACTCTGGCCCTTTGCTTCATAGGGCCCAGCCTCTGGGATTGGGGCAGAAGCTCTAGGTCTTTACCTCCACTGAGTCATCTGTCTCTGGAGTGTCAGGACTGTCATAGCTGCTCAACTGGGCCATTTCTAGAAACAAAGCAAGGGCACAAGAGAAAGGTGTGCGCAGCAATGTCAGGCATCTCAACAGTCCACTCAAAGCCCACGACAGGTGCATGCAAGGTAGGCATTCGTATCTCCTGCATCAGTCTGGGGTGCAAATCCAGTCCTGTGGCTCCAGCCTCAGAGCAGTCACAGCTTTTGGACTTGTTTGCCAAATAATATTGCCACTCCTATTTCTAGAAGCCCAGTGCCATTCACAAGGCCTGACAAATTTTAAAAAGCTTCCCTCAAATTTAGGACAATTCCTGGAAAACAGGGCCCAAGGTTGGGCTATTGGTCCTTATGCCACTTTACCAGTGGGGTCGGGAAGCAGGGACGGTGGATGAATAGAGACCAGGGACTTAGAAGCCCAGGGTTCCTGCAGGGGCGCAGTGTGAAGCCCTGAAGAACGGAGAGATCTGTTGAAGCCTGGGGTCGGGACCACACCCAAGTCACAGGAAGGCTGGTAAGGTGGCAGAAGGGGAGGTAAGCATGCAGAGGAGGTGACCATTTTTGAAAATGTAATTGTGGTCCTTTGTTGTTGGCCTCTTTTGACATTAGGTTTTAAATCCAACCCAGCTGGGCTCACGGCAATCTGGGTTGGGTTATATCAGGTGGGTGTGAACAAATCTGAAGGAGGGGCTGCATTATGACAGAGAAGACGGGGTTTCTCTGACAGCCCTGAGGCCCCTGACGCTGCGTCGTGTCCATGTCCAATATAAGCCTCTTCTTCGAGTGGCTTCCCTGCGGTCAGAGCTTGTTGGCTGTGGGGCGTGTTTGCAGCCACCAGGCAGCATGCTCACCCTCTAGGGGATCCCGTGTGAGGCCCAGTTGACTAACGATGTAGCGGGGAATGTCACATTTAATCCCTTGTCCCTCTTTGGCATGGCCCTCAGCTGCTTCTAACAGGTGGTAGAACTCTTCAGGGTCAAACTCCTGCACCAGGGGAGAGAGGCAGTCAGTGGTGAGGGCTACAAGTGAAGGCCTCTTTGGTTTTTACAGCACATACCCCGAGGACGATGAACAGGACTTTTTCTGTGATTGGACACCCTTGCCCCCGAATACCCAGTAACATCATGATTCAGAGATCATAAGAACGGGGACAAAGCCGCCTTTCAGGCCAGCTCCAGATTGGACATCCTAAGCATATGCTGTCTTCCCGACAATAAGAACCAGACCTTTTGGTTTCAAGATAGCTCAGCCTCTTGACCTGGTCCAAAGCCTCCTGCCAGGCAGATGGCACCGTCACACACACACACACACACACACACACGCACGCACACCTGCCCTCAGATATTTACCGAGAGCCTCCTCTGCTAGCGGCTGGAGAGCCATGAGGACGGCACAGCAGTCCTTGTCTGCCCCGAGCACGGAAGAATGAGGGTTCCATTTACTGAGTACCCACTAAGTGCCACACTCTGGGCTAAACCCTGCTATCACCAGGGTTCTATGACCTCCGTGAGGAAATCAAGCCCCACAGAGAGGCACCGACTTGTTCTCGTCACGCCTTGGACTTACCTCAGCTGCAGCGCTGCCGGCAGTACCCGAACTGTTACCTCCACGTCTCCAGCCTCCTCTCTGAGGCACGAAGACTGACTGCTCTACAGAGGGGGCACCTTAGGATCAGGGACGCTGTGTCCCCAGTGTCTGCCATAAGGTAGGTGCCCAGTAAAGTGCTGCCGCACGACCAAGTGAAGGACTTGACTTATGCCAACGGAACTGGCTCGTGCTCCTGACCGCCCGGATGCCCAACTCACCTGGGGCCTGCTCGGTGTGAGGGGGCCAGGCTAATACCCCTCAGGGGCGGCCATTTTCCTCACAGGAACTCGCCTGGGCCCCCGTGCTGGCAGGTCACGTTTAAACGAGGACTACCACACTTTTGCTGTTAGCAGGATACCTCCCCTCCGCGCCCCACCGCCTCCCAACCTTCCCGCGAGTCCACTCACCAGGCATTCCAGGAGTCGAGCCGGGCGGGCAATGACAATCATCAGCTTCTTCACCAGCTGCATCACAAAAGCCACTTCTGAACTCTGTGAGCGCTCATGAGCCTGTAGAGAAGACAAAGGTTGGTTAAGCAATCCACTGGCACAGCGTGGTTGGGCTAACGCAGGACGGGGCTGGGCAGAGCTGGCTCTGGAGAGCAACAACTGGGTGGTACAGAGACTTCCGCAAAATGAAGAAGTTAGAGAAGGCCAGTGCACGGTGAGAGGGAGCTTTAGGACACTACATGACATCAGGGAATGTCACAGAGCCACGTGGCTTTCCCTGTTCCTCCATCCAGACCCCAGCTCAAGGGGCAACTCTCAAGGGAGCTTTCACTGATCACTTCCCAACCCAGGCAGAATGTCAGGAATGGAAAGATTTCAAAGCAGGAGGGAGGCGACCCAACAGGTATTTTAGAAAGATCACTCTGGCTGTAGCGTGGACAGTGCACGGAAGAGCGCAAGCAGAAAAGCGGGAAAATCCATTAAGGGGCTACTGCGGTGATGTGCATGAAAAAGCCATAAACCCCGGCAGGAAGGATGGACAGAAACAGCCAGCCTGGGGCCATTTCCGAGGTAGATGAGGGAGTAGACGTGGGGGCTAGCAGAAGCAAGAAGAGAAGGGAAATGCAACTACAATTTTTGGGGCATTTCAGTGAACCCACAAATGAAATAAGAGCTGTAAGAAGATAAGTAGTTCAGGTAAGGGCAGGTGGAGAAGTTCTGTTTTGGACGTGCAGAGTTGGAGGTACCTATACTAGATACTTTCTTGGGTATTTACCCAGCCCAGGAGCCTTTCTCTCTTTTACGGAAACTGCTCTGACGTCTAGTAGCTACCTCTGTATTGTGTGGCTGCCCGTTCCATCCCACCTCGAGCAGCTGACCAGTGTGGATGACTCTCCTATGAATTTAAAAATGGACGGAAAGACAACTGTTAATACCAGTGTGGCAGAACTGTCGGGTGAAAAGGGATGGCCGCATCCACCAAAGACACAGAGGAAAAGCAGCACAGAGAAAAACAGCATGAGAGGAGAATGACCACTTCCTGAGCTTCCCACAGCTTTTGGTTTCTGGTTTTGGCCCCTTAGGGCCCGGTTGCATTCCTGTCTTCAATTCTCGAAGATCCACCCTTTTCATCTTTGTAATGAGTTTCCCCTTCCTGCTTAAACTACTCTGAGCTGGCTCTCTATTACTTGCAACCAAAGAATACTAACCAATCTGGGAAGTCAAAGTGGAGGCGTCTTTTTTGAAGCAGCTACAACACTGATCTGGAGCTAAGGAGAACAGGGAGGGACACAGCCAGGTGGGCGTGCTCAGTGTACGGACGACAATGAACGAGATGAAGCTGTCAGGGAGAGCGTGAAGGAGGAGGAGAACGACGCACAGGGTGGTGCCCTGCAGAACACCAACATTTAATACTTCTATTTTTTTTAAGTGTTTTTTTTGTTGTTGCTGTTGTTGTTTTGGTAATCTCTACATCCAACATGGGGCTCGAACTTACGACCCTGGGATCAAGAGTCGTGTGCTCTTCCGACTGAGCCAGCCAGATGCCCCGCTTAAGCAACATGAAACACCAGCATTTAAGAGATGGGCAGAGAAGGAACTTGTGAAGGGGCAGCAAGACTGTAAGACTGGAGAGAAGAGTGTCATGACCCCCAGCGGGGAAAAAGGTCCAGGAGAGGTATTCATGGTGTAGAGCTCTGTGGACTTGTGAAGATAGATGAGGATGGAAAGAGGCCATAGGATCTCTTTGGCAATTGGTTGGTTTGTTCCTTGGTGACTTCTGCCTGAACAGTTTTAGAGGAATGGTGGGAAGGGAAAGTAGAAGGCACAAGACTGAGCAGTGAACAGGTTGTTAGGAAAGAAAAATAACAAATGAGGACCATTTAAGAAAAAAATGGTTATCAAATGAAGAGAGAAGCTGGGCACTTGGTGAAACTCATTTATTCTTTTAAGACTTAGCCCAAGTATCAACTCTGTGAACCCTCTTCTAAGTCCTCTGCCTGTACCCCATCCCCCACCAAACACACAAGAACAGGAAGTAACCGTTCCCTTTTCTATGTTCTGTTTGCTCAGACCACATGGTACCACGTTGTTGTATAACCAGTTGTCTACAGCTACACTGTAGAGCTTTGTGAACAGAGAGACTGTGTCTTTTTTTCTTCCCTTACGCCCTAAGACTAGCATAGTGCCTCTTACATAGCTGACTTCAATGTTTGTTGATGAAGTGTTTGAAAATACGATCTCAGGCTCTGGAATAAGACAAACCTGGGTTTGGGTTCTAGCTCTGCTACTAAGAAATGAGTTACATTGGGCTCACCTAGCCTCTTTTAAAGCTTTGGTTTCCTCATCGGTAGATTTAGAGAATAGTAGTACCTTACTTACAGTGTTGTGAAGATTACATTAGATAAATTAAACGAGATCATGTATTGTCTAGTATGCACTGAGTGCTCGATAAATGATAGTGATATTTTCAATGTAAATCTTACCATGCCATTTTCCAAATTAAAACCATTCAATAATTTCCCCATTGCCTTCATGATAAAATCTAAGCTCCTCACGACACTTTAGCCTTTGCCCCTCCCATTCTAACGCTTCAAATTCATCTACCAACTCTTCCCTGCAGGCATCCTTCACCTACTTCATCTGCAATTCCTGGAATGCACCTAGTTCCTTTATACCTCTCAGAGTGGCCTGATTCCAGGGCCTGGCTAGTGCCCGCTCCTGGTGGGCAGACTGACCATAAGTGGTTGTTCCTGTGTATCCTTTGATTATTCTCATGCTACATTTACTGTTTACATTTGTTTTGTTGTACACAGGTTTGTAAATATTATTGCCTAAGATATTTGTATATAACTTGGGCTTTGTAGCTTTTATTTATTCAAAATTCACATGTTACTGACTTATGATGGTGGTCTACCCTGGGTACTATGTGGTTAAAAAAGAAAACACTTCCCTGCAAAAAAATTTTTAATGTGGAAACAATGAATTTCACGGAAAACAAAAAAAGGAAAAAAGAACAACAAAAAACTTTTTCCTAGGTCTGGTGAACTCCTACCTACTGGTCAAGACTCAAACTTTTCCCGAACTCTCCACGCAGAACTGTGCTCAGAACAGACCTCTACTATTCAGTGCTCATCAATCAAAATCACTATAATACATAAAAGTGAGATAATTCCTGTAGAGGGCTCAGGGTGGTGTCTGACACACAGTACACTTCAATAAATGATAAGTGTTCTTTTCACTTGTTGATGGGTCTGTAACCCCACTCAACAGCAAATTCCTTGAGGTGGAAACTGCAATGAGCTTTTTTCTGCATCCCCAGGGCCTAGCAAATTAGGGGACAGATGAACACACTGGCTCCGTATTCAGTGCTCTTATTGCACCAACCAAACTACTCCCAGAGGCCATGAGTCTGGGAAAATGCCTGAAGGTTTTGGGCAAGGCTCTGACTTTAGCATTTCACAAAATCAATCTTAGATATACAAGCAACCTGGGAAGTCACTCCACTTTGATCCTTTACCTGATGCCACAATCCTGGATTCCTATCCAGTGTTAGAAAGTTATTTTTGAACAGAAACAGAGCTGCCAGGGATTTGCATGAGAATTTAGTTTGCTTAAAATAATATTTCTACAATGTTTGAATTTAAGCATTACTCTTGAAATCAGAAAAAAACCATTTTTGTAGAAGGAAGCACTTTTTCATCTATTAAATCAAAACTTTCCTCACTGTAACTCTTATCCACTGGGTTAACAGGCCTTTTAGAGGACAGGGAACAATCTGCTACCTATTATGTATGAGAAATCCTCCAGTATTTGACAGCAATAATCATGGTCATCTTTAGTCATCTTTTCTCTAGATTCAACTGTTTCCTAATTAAAAACAAAACAAACAACTCCCTGCTCCTAATTTCTAGACTAACACACTAAAGTCCTGTTTGATCATAGCCCTGGGGTCTCAGCTCAGTTGGTACAACACCAGAGCAAGGTCATGTGTCAGAGGTAATAGGGGTCTGGATTAGGAAATACTCTAGTACATGAAGGGGCACATGTCCTCCCCACTGTACTAGTACTAATGGTGTAATATGGGGCAACTGTGATTTGAGGGGGGAAGGCAACTGACCACCTTATTGTAGAGGCTAAGAGGAAAGCAAACCCTAGAGCAGGAAGCAGTGGTTGAGAACTCACTGTATGGGGTGCCTGGGTGGCTCAGTTGCTTGAGCGTCCGACTCCTGGATTTGGCTCAAGTCACGATCTTGGGGTCCTGGGATTGAGTCCTGCGTCGGGCTCGCACTCAGCAGAGTCTGCTTGGGATTCTTTCCCCCTCCCTCTGCTCCTCCCCCACCACTCGCGTGTACAAGCATGCTCTCAAATACATAAATAAATAAAATCTTAAAAAAAAAAAAAAACACCTTACTGAATACTCTGGTCTTGACCATCTCTGGGTTACTTTATCTCTAGCTTCCCAAGAAGTCTTTTCATACTGGGGAGGATCAGGTCTCTAAACACCTAAATCCCTACTAGCAAACTTCTCACCATGTAAATACAATGTCAGGAAACAGAAAAACCCAGAGTGCAAGCCCTAGCCAGTTTCCCCCAGGCTGCGCAGAACCATTCTGAAGGCTCTGCTTACCCCAATATTTCCATTAGAAGAAAACTCACCACTGGGGCCACTTTTAGGCTTTGGGTTACAAATGCAGTCAAATATTTATGAATACTACCAATGTTGGTACTCAGGCAGAGTAAGTGGGATCAGAAAAAAGCCCACAGAACTGAGTTCTTTTGATACCAAACAGACTTCTCTTAGTAACGCAGGGGACTGAGGAGGAACCAAGTCCATCAGCACCACCCTTGGGGGTGCGTCCTGCATATGAGCAAGGAGGTGACAAGCTGGTCAAGAAGACTGGAAACACCACTAATGCCTTTATCTTAGCTTGGAATAAATAATCCACTACCTCATGGAGGATGTACCAGAGTTCTAGCACAAGGATACTCACATCTTGTAGAAGTTTCTCTAAATTCTCTTGAAGTTCATAGAAGTAATGTGATGTAATGAGACGATTCCGGGATTTATCCAGGCAGTCTCGGGCTATCTCAATCACCTGATGATGAATAAAGCTCAAGGTTCCATCTGCCAAGGGCAGCACACTGTCTGGCATGTTAGAGGAAATGAATTCTGCAAGATGCTCTTCCATTTGCGCAGTGGCCTGCAAATAAAAGCAGGAAAAGTGACACTTCCCTTCTAGTTGCAGCTCAGTCGGGAGCTCAGCCTGAAGGACTGTTAATAGCCTGAGGATACGCTCTGTGATCCTGGTTTCCTGATGCTGCATTTGGGGAACCCAACAACTACACATATGAAAAGATCACCCTTAAGTCAAATCAAAACATGGTCAAGGGGCGCCTGGGTGGTTCAGTGGATTAAGTGTCCAACTCTTGGTTTCTGCTCAGGTTGTGTGATCAAGCCCCCCTAGGGGCTCTGCGCTCAGTGGGGAGTCTGCTTCTCCTCCCTCTCCCTCTGCCCCTCCCCAGGCTCGTGTATGGTCTCTCTCTCTTTCTCTAAAATAAATAAATAAATCTTTAAAACAAACAGAAACATTATAGTCAAGGTCCTCTCTCATCTGGCCTTGTCTATCTCCCCTCACTACTTGGAGGCTGTGCTCTTTTGCTCTGAGGACCTGGAAGTGGTTGCTGCCCCCCATCCCCCAGAATGCAGCCTCAGGCCTGTTGATGCTGTTCCCTGTGTGTAGCTTCTTCACCTGCCAGGTCTGCCTGGCAAACTCCTAGCATTCCTTCCAATTTCAGTTCCCACATCATCTGTCTCTCCTCTGGGAAGTCGTTGATTCCTCCAGGCCACCTGGGGCCTCCTTTCCTCTGTGCTGCCGCTGGCCCTCACAACTGCAGAAACTTACTGTATGGACACTGCTGCTTTTTTTTTTTTTTTAAAGATTTTATTTATTTATTTAAGAGAGAGAGACTGAGAGAGAGAGCACATGAGAGGGGGGAGGGTCGGGAGGGTCAGAGGGAGAAGGAGACTCCCTGCCGAGCAGGGAGCCCGATGCGGGACTCGATCCAGGGACTCCAGGATCATGACCTGAGCCGAAGGCAGTCGCTTAACCAACTGAGCCACCCAGGCGCCCCGACACTGCTGCTTTTTAGAGACTTCCCTGTACTGGGAATTTCATGTCAGAGAGAATTTGATTTATCTCAGGATCCTCTTACTTGACCTTAGGACCCAAATGGACTAAGCAGATGCTCAGAGAGTGTTTACTGAAGGTGTGAACCTGCCTCCTCATGGACCTGGACCCTCAGAAGAGCAGAACAGGTGTCTGGCTCAGAAGCCTCTTGGGGACCTAACTTCATAGTCATGCCAAACGATAAATTATCTACAAGTTTCTAGCTGCCTATCTAGGACTTGGCCTTCTTTCCTTTGCCACCAGGTGGCAATTTCTGATTTCCAGTGTTTGTTTAGGGGTGTGTGTCTGATATTTTCACCATAAGAATTTTTGCCACATTTTTACTGCATAACTAATTGGCCACAAGGCAATTTTGCTGTAAAAGAAAACAATAACTGGTTGATAGTTTCATTTGACAGTTTGGTTTTATTTCTCAATGATGCAGTACTCCCACTCTTCATATAAATCTTAGCCTTCGTAACAGTCTATACAGTGGATCAGAGTTTTGAACCTACATTTCCCATAGAAATTTGGAACGTCTATAAACGGACATGTGACAATATGCCAAGGACAAAGAACAACATGGAAGGCTTTCACAATGCAATACAAAGCTCAGTTATAAATATGTATCCTCGTGGGACGCTTGGGTGGCCCAGTCAGTTAAGTGTCTGACTCTTGGTTTCGGCTCAGGTCGTGATATCGGGCCCGCATCGGGCTCTGTGCTTGGCTTGGAGTCTGCTTAGGATTCTGTCTTTCTCCCTCTGCCCCTCCCACTCATGCTCGCTCTTTCTTAAATCAGTCAATCAATCTTTAAAAAAAAAAAAAATACTTACCCTCGTATGTAGAAACTGATACTTCTCTTAATGAAGGAGGAAGTTTTGGTGAAAAAAGAAAAAGTGTGATGCCAAGCAAGAAGATGAATCAACAAGCAAAACCAAAATGTATAATGCTATGACCAAAAGACTTTGAAGATAAGTGCTTAGGTACAATCAACAAAACAAAATCAGTCATTTGTGCTGTCTTACCATGAATCTACACTATACATTTTGAAAGTATTAAAATATTCTGTATTTTGCAATAGTCTTTTAATTTTGTTATTTGTTTTTTTCTTTCATTATGCCTTTTTAAATAAATGTCCTTCATTTATCCTGGGGGACCTTAGTTTTTACAGCAAAATTGCCTAGTGGCCAATTAGCCATGTAGTGAAAGTGCTTATGTGAAACTACCTAGAACCGCATATATAAACACATATCTAAGTATATGTGCACATAGGTATGTGTTGTGTGGAGAATCTAAGTATATGTGCACATAAGTATGTGTTGTGTGGAGAGAGAGAGAGAAGCGGGGGGAGTGGAGAGGGAGTGGAAGGAAAGGAATCTTAATATATCTTCTCTAACAGTGCATCTTTACATTGATGGAGACAAGCATACAAAACACATGCAATGCTAGAATGACAATATGACACCTAATACATATAAGGAGGAGGAGGAAACATGTGAGGTGCATTTTAAACACTACACACTCCTAAACTTTTTAAAAAAATTCTTCATTTAATGGGCGCCTGGGTGGCTCAGTTGGTTAAGTGACTGCCTTCAGCTCAGGTCATGATCCTGGAGTCCCAGGATCGAGTCCCGCATCGGGCTCCCTGCTCGGCAGGGAGTCTGCTTCTCCCTCTGACCCTCCCGCCTCTCATGCTTTCTCTCTCTCAAATAAATAAATAAAAATCTTTAAAAAAAAAAAAAAATTCATTTAAATTCAATTTAGTTAACATATAGTATATTATTAGTTTCAGGGGTAGAATCTAGTGATTCATCAGTTGCACGTAACACCCAGGGCTCATTACATCACATGTCCTCCTTAAGGCCCATCACCCAATTACCCCAAGCCCCCCCACCTCCCTTCCAGCAACAACCCTGTTTGTTTCCTACTGTTCAGCGTCTCTTAAGGTTTGCCTCCCTCTCTATTTTCATCTTATTTTTCCTTCCCTTCCTCTATGTTCATCTGTTTTGTTTCTTAAATTCCACATGAGTAAAATCATATGGTATTTGTCTTTCTCTGACTGGCTTATTTCACTTAACATAATACCCTCTAATTCCATGCATGTCATTGCAAATGGCAAGGTTTCGTTCTTTTTGATGGCTTAGTAATATTCCATTTTATACATACATATATATATATATAACACCACATCTTCTTTATCCATTCATCAGTTGATGGACATTGGGCTCTTTCCATAGTTTGGCTATTGTGCTATAAACATTGGGGTGCATGTGCCCCTTCAAATCACTATGTTTGTATCCTTTGGATAAATCAGTAGTGCAATTGCTAGGTTGTATGGTAGCTCCATTTTTAACTTTTTGAGGAACTTTCATACTGTTTTCCATAGTGGCTACACCAGTTTGCATTCCTACCAACAGTGTAGGAAGTTTCCCCTTTCTCCGCATCCTTGCCAACATTTGTTGTTTCCTGACTTGTTAATTTTAGCCATTCTCACTGGTGTGAGGCGGTCTCTCATTGTGGTTTTGATTTGTATTTCCCTGATGCCAAGTGATGTTGAGCATTTTTTCATGTCTGTTGGCCATTTGGATGTCTTTGGAGAAATGTCTATTCATGTCTTCTGCCTATTTCTTTACTGGATTTTTGGGGGGTTTTTTTTGGGTGTTGAGTTTGAGAAGTTCTTTATAGATTTTGGATACTAGCCCTTTATCTGATAGGACATTTGCAAATATCTTCTCCCATTATGTAGGCTGCCTTTTAATTTTGTTGACTATTTCTCTTGCTGTGCAAAAGCTTTTTATCTTGATGAAGTCCCAATAATTAATTTTTGCCTTTGTTTCTCTCGTCTTTGGAGATGTGTCTAGCAAGAAGTTGCTGCAGCCAAGGTCACAGAGGTTGCTGCCGGGGTTCTCCTCTAGGATTTTTATGGATTCCTATCTCAGATTTAGAGGTCTTTCATCCATTTTGAGTTTATTTTTGTGTATGGTGTAAGAAAGTGGTCTAGTTTCATTCTTCTGCATGTGGCTGTCCAATTTCCTAACACCATTTGTTGAAGAGACTGTTTTTTTCCATTGGATAGTCTTTCCTGCTTTATTGAAGATTAGTTGACCACAGAGTTGAGGGTCATCCATTTCTGGGTTCTCTATTCTGTTCCACTGATCTCTGTGTCTGTTTTTGTGCCAGTACCATACTGTCTTGATGATGACAGCTTTGTAATACAGCTTGAAGTCCAGAATTGTGATGCCTCCAGCTTTGGTTTTCTTTTTCAACATTACTTTGGCTATTCAGGGTCTTTTCTGGTTCCATACAAATTTTAGGATTGTTTGTTCCAGCTCTATGAAAAATGCTGACAGTATTTTGATAGGGATTGCACTGAATGTGTAGATTGCTTTGGGGAGCACATTTTAGCAATATTTGTTCTTCCAATCCAGGAGGATGGAACATTTTTCCATTTCTTTGTGTCTTCCTCAATTTCTTTCATAAGTGTTCTATAGTTTTCAGAGTACAGATCCTTTTACCTCTTTGGTTAGGTAAAGATACCTAGATTCCTAGGTATCTTATGGTTTTTGATGTAATTGTAAATGGGATCGATTCCTTGATTTCTTTTTCTTCTGCATCATTTTTAGAGTATAGAAATGCAACTGACTTCTGTGCATTGATTTTATATCCTGCCACTAATTCCTGTATCAGTTCTAGCAATTTTCTGGTGGAGTCTTTTGGGTTTTCTAAATAGATTATCATGTTATCTGCGAAGAGTGAAAGTTTGACTTCTTCTTTACTGATCTGGATGCCTTTTATTTCTTTCTGTTGTCTGATTGCCGAGGCTAGGACTTCCAGTATTATGTCGAACAACAGTGGGGAGAGTGGACATCCTTGTGTTCCTAACCTTCCTTAGGGGAAAAGCTCTGTTATTTTCCTATTGAGGATGATATTTGCTGTGGGTTTCTGCATATGGCTTTTATGATATTGAGGTATGTTCCCTCTATCCCTACATGGCGGAGAGTTTTTATCAAGAAAGGATGCTGTATCTTGTCAAATGCTTTTTCTGTTATCTACTGAGAGGATCATATGGTTCTTGTCCTTTCTTTTATTAATGTAGTGTATCACATTGATTGATTTGCGAATGCTGAACCATCCTTTCAGCCCAGGAATAAATCCCACTTGGTCATGGTAAATAATCCTTTTAATGTACTACTGGATCCTATTAGCTAATATCTTGGTGAGAATTTATGCATCCATGTTCACCAGGGATATTGGTCTGTAATTCTCCTTTTTGGTGGGGTCTTTGTCTGGTTTTGGGATCAAGGTAATGCTGGCCTCACAGAAGGAGTTTGGAATTTTTCTTCCATTTCTATTTTTTTAAACAGTTTCAGAACAATAGATATTAATTCTTCTTTAAATGCTTGGTAAAATTTCACCGAGAGGCTATTTGGCCCTGGGCTCTTGTTTGTTTGATTACTGATTCAGTTTCTTTGCTGGTTATGGGTCTGTTCAGGTTTTCTGTTTCTTCCTGTTTCAGTTTTGGTAGTTTGTATGTTTCTAGGAATGCATCCATCTCTTCCAGATTGCTCTGGCATATAATTGCTCACAATGTATTCTTATAATTGTTTGTATTTCTTTGGTGTTGGTTGTGATCTGTCCTCTTTCTTTCATGATTTTATTTATTTGGATTCTTTCTCTTTTCTTTTGTGATAAGTCTGTCTAGGGGCTTATCAATCTTATTAATTCTTTCAAAGAAACAGCTCCTAGTTTAATTGATCTGTTCTACCGTTTTTTTATTCTATATCATTGATTTCTGCTCTAATCTTTATTATTTCTCTTCTCCTGCTGGATTTAGGCTTTATTTGCTGTTCTTTTTCCAGCTCCTTTAGGTGTAAGCTTAGGTTGTGTATTTGAGACTTTTCTTGTTTCTTGAGGAAGACCTGTATTGCTACACTTCCTTCTTAGGACTGCCTTTGCTGCATCCCAAAGGTTCTGAACTGTCATGTTTTCATTTTCATTTGCTTCCATGTATTTTTTTAATTCTTCTTTAATTTCCTGGTTGACCCATTCATTCTTTAATAGGATGCTCTTTAACCTCCATGTATTTGTGGTCCTTCCAAATTTTTTCTTGTGGTTGACTTCAAGTTTTAAAGCATTGTGGTTTAAAAATATGCACAGTTGGGCGCCTGAGTGGCTCAGTCGTTAAGCATCTGCCTTCGGCTCAGGTCATGATCCCAGGGTCCTGGGATCGAGTCCCACATCAGGCTCCCTGCTCGGCGGGAAGCCTGCTCTCCCTCTCCCACTCCCGCTGCTTGTGTTCCTGCTCTCACTTTCTCTGTCTCCGTCAAATAAATAAATAAGATCTTTTAAAAAAATATGCATGGTATAATCTCAATCTTTTTGTGCCAGTTGAGACCTGATTTGTGACCTAGTATGTGACCTATTCTGGAGAATGTTCCATGTGTACTCGAGAAGAATGTATATTCTGCTGCTTTAGGATGAAATGCTCTGAATATATCTGTTAAGTCCATCTGGTCCAGTGTGTCATTCAAAGCCCTTGTTTCCTTCTTGATCTGCTTAGATGATCTGTTTATTGCTGTGAGTGGGGTGTTAAAAGTCTCCTACTATTATTGTATTATTACCAAGGAGTTTCTTTAATTTTGTTATTGATTATGTATTTGGCTGCTCCCAAGCTAGGGGCATAAAGATTTACAATTGTTAGATCTTTTTGTTGGATAGACCCTTTATTATGATACAGTGTCCTTCTTCATCTCTTATTACAGTCTTTGGTTTAAAATCTAGTTTGTCTGATATAATGATGGCTACTCCAGCTTTCTTTTGAGGTCCATTGGCATGATAAATGGTTTTCCACTGCCTTACTTTCAATGTGGAGGTATCTTTGAGTCTAAAATGAGTCTCTTGTAAGCAGCATATCAATGGATCTTGTTTTTTTAACCCATTCTGATACTTACGTCTGTTGATTGGAGCATTTAGTCCATTTACATTCAGAGTAATTATTGAAGGATATGAATTAAGGCCACTGTATTACCTATAAAGTCAATGTTCCTGTAGACAGTCTCTATTCCTTTCTGGTCTTTGTTACTTTTGTGCTCTCTCTCTGCTCAAAGGATCCCCTTTAATATTTCTTGCAGGGCTGGTTTAGTGTTCACAAATTCCTTTAGTTTTCGTTTGTTCTGGAAACTCTTTATCTCTCCTATTCTGAATGACAGCCTTACTGGATAAAGTATTCTAGGCTGCATATTCAACTTAGCATGTTGAATATATCATGCCAGTCCTTTCTGGCCTGCCAGGTCTCTGTGGACAGGTCTGCTGCCAGCCTTATATGTCTACCCCTGTAGGTTAAGGACCTCTTGTCCCGAGCTCCTTTCAGGATTTTCTCTTCATTTTTGAAATTTGCAAGTTCACTATTATATGTTGAGGTGTTGACCTATTTTTATTGATTTTGAGGGGGGTTCTCTGTGCCTCCTGAACTTGAAGCCTGTTTCCTTCCCCAGAGTAGGGAAGTTCTCAGCTATAATTTGTTCAAATAAACCTTCTGCCCCTCTCTCCTGCTCCTAATCTTCTGGGACCTCTATTATCTGGATATTATTTTGCTTCATGGAATTGCTGAATTCTCTAAGTCTCCCTTCGTGATCCAGTAGTTTTCTTTCTCTCTTTTCAGCTTCCTTATTTTCCATCATTTTATCTTCCATATCACTGACTCGCTCTTCTGCCTCATTCATTCTCGTTTTTATAGCCTTCATGTGGGACTGCATCTTGGTAATAGCATTTTTAATTTCAGCCTGCCTAGATATTAGTTCTTTTATTTCTACAGTAAAGGATTCTATAGTGCCTTCTATGCTTTTTTCAAGCCCAGCTAATATCTTTATAATCGTTGTTTTAAATTCTAGTTCAGACATCTTACTTATATCTGTATTGATTAAATCCCTGGCAATAAGTACTACCCTATTCTTTCTTTTGGGTTGAATTTCTCCGTCTTGTCATTTTGTCCAGAAAAGAAGAAATAAGAAAAAAAAATAACAACAGAAAAACAAACAAACCAGAACAAAAACAAAAACAAAACAAGAAACAAAGAAACAAAACAAAACAAAAAACTAGATCCTGGGTGTGTTTTGGTCTGCTTGTTACAAGAAACTAGATCCCAAAATAAGAAAGAAGGAAAAACTTATATATACATACAAAAATAAAATACAATGAAACACAAAATATACATAATGTGTATATAAAAATAAAAATTTAAAAATAATTGAATAAAAATCTTTTAAAAAAATTTAAAAAAAGAATTGAAAAAATAAGAAAATAACTGAAAAAAATACTGAAAGACTAAAGAATTAAAAAAAAAAATCAAAACAATGAATACTATATACTGTTTTCCCCAAGAGCTGAAGCTTTGTAGCCCTCTATGATCAGTATACTTGATGCAAGCCAGTTGTCTGAGCTGCTCTTCTGGGGGAGAGGCCTGTTGCACTAATTCTCAGGTGCACTTGCCCTACTGGAAATTCACCTTCAGTGCACAGGGAGGCAGGGCTTGGTGTAGGCAGCTCCGGATTCTACTATGTGGTGCTGTTTTGCTCCCTGAAGGCTTTCAAGCACTGACAGGAGGGATGAAAATGGCGGCACCCTGATCTCTAGCCCTGGAGCTTGAAAGTTCGTGCCCCCCTCCCCACTTTGGTGAGCCCTCACAGAAAAGCAGTCAATCACTCTTGTCTCCCTGGTTTCCCTTAGAACTCTGTGTTCACCTGGCCTGTGCCTGAGTGTTTTTATCTGAGTGAGTTTCAAAACTCCAAATTTTTTTTTTTTTTAAGATTTATTTACTTATTTGAGAGAGAGAGAGAGAGAGCACACAGAGGGAGAGGGAGAAGCAGACTCCCCACTGAGCAGGGAGCCCAATGCGGGCCTCAATCCCAGGACCCTGCAATCATGACCTGAGCCGAAGGCAGATGCTTAACTGACCGAGCCACCCAGGCGCCCCTCAAAACTCCAAATTTTATGTACACCTGCAGCATGAACCAGTGCTCTTTCTCCCGGGGGGGGGGGGGGCGGTCTCATCTCGCTTCTGCCGTTTGCTGGACTCCTGCCAGTAAAGCGGTCCCATGACTGCACAGCGGTTCACAGTTTATGGCAACACAGAGCAGAAAGCCGGCACCTAGACTTGCTGTTTTTAGCCATTTTCCCCACTCTTGTGCCTGGGAACTCTGCCTCACTCAGGCACCCCCATTCTTCTTGTGACCCCGGGGATCCTGAGACCATGCTGTGGACCCTGGGATTCTACCCCGCTTTGCCACCTAAGCACCTTTAAGCCAGGGACGTATCCCACTGCAGCAGACTTCTGAAAGTTCCGATTTTGTGCTCTGCTGCTTATAATACTTTGTGGTAGCCTCCTTAAGCAGGCTCCCTTCCCTCCACTGTATCCTGCCATATCACCCCGGATTCAAATCTCCACCCCTCCTACCTTCTAAAAAGTGGTCACTTTTCTACTTGCAGAATTGCAGCATCTCTTTTCTCAGATCTCCAACTGATTTCACAGGTATTCAGAATGATCTGAAACTATCTAGCTGTATTCAAGGGACCAAACTTAGGGTCCCTTACTCCTCAGTCATCTTAACTCCACACCCCACTCCTAAACGTCTTTATACAGGATCAAGCATAACAGCATGATTCCCCAGCTGTCCATTGTGCCCTCTTCTTCACTCCTCCTCTCTAAAGCCTGCTCCAAGGCTAGAAAACATAGACCATGGGGAGCAGAGAAATAACAGCTCACACTTACTGAGTGCTTACTATGTCCTGGGCATAGTTAGAAAAGTTTAATGCTCATTAATCTTCACAAACTCTCTATGTGATAAATACTCTCATTATCCCAAATTACAGATGAGGCATATGAAGCTCAGAGAAGTTAAATCATCTGTCCAGGGTCACATAACTAGTAAATGGTAGAAGCAGATTTGAAACCATTTAGTCTGGTTCCAGAATGTGTGTCCTTCCTTACTGCTATGCTTCACTGTGTATGTCAAGAGGGAAAGCACAGGGCTTCATACCATTTCCCTAAGCCACCCACGTGTGTCCAGGAGACTATACCGGAGTCTAGAAAAAGTACACTCTCAGAAGAGCAGGGAAGCACCGCACACTGCAGCCCCTGGACTCAGACGAATAGGTAGACGCAGGGAAGTCTGGACAAGAGGCTTGAGGGCTCCATGCTCCTTGTTGTCATGGACAGGAAAACTGTGTCAGTGCCCTGGTTCTGACAGAGCTGGCTATGTTCTGCAGGAACAGGGCCTGTCATGAGGTGAGGTCAGAGCTTATAGGCATGCCGTGGTCAAAAAGAAATGCAAATGGAAAATAAGACCCTAGGTTCCACATACACAACGGTTTCTAGCCAAACCACAGAGCTGCGAAGACTTTTTCTCAGCTATCTCAGGAGAGTAATTTGCCTTCCTTCCTCAGCAGTTTCCTGCTTGGGAACTCTGTCTCCCACCTTCCTGCTCCCTCCGGCCAGCCTCCTGCCAGTCCAGCACACCGGTCTGTGCACACTCCGGGCTTGGTGATGAGGCACTGCTTAAGAAATCTGCATAGAATGAACATGCCTTCCGATAGCGAATCCCGTTCTGCAGGGACTCTAACTCGAGGCCCTGATGCGCATGGTTAGAGACAAGGTCCCAGTTCTCTCCTTCCCCATAACATATGGGGGAACACCTTTTTAACATCTCCCCCTAGATACCTCCCCAGGGAGTGGAGAAATAGAGGCCCTCCAAATATTAGCCCCAAACTCATAGGCCTCTGTTGCCGCCTCTTCTCCAGCAGTCTGACAGCCTGGCGCTTGTCTCCTCCTCCTCCTGGGTGCCTTTCTGCTCTTCTTGATTACCTTTGGTGAGAGCACTCCATCCCCTCACCCCCAGTCTTCCCACAGGGGCAGCCAACCTCAGGATCCTTACCTTAGGGAATCTTTCTTTGTATACATGATTCATCATTATTATTTCACTGTCGAAGGAAACTGGGGACCGTCCAGGACTAAATAAGAAAGACACATTGTGTTATTTTAGTGCCATGGAACTCTCAAGAAGAAAGATGACCATCCCCAGAGTCCCTGCCCTCCCACTGTCTGCAGCACTCCCACCTTAATGAGTGCTGAGTTCTGGAGTCTTCCTTTTTCCTGAAGCTCCCAGCACACCTTGTTTAGCTCAAAATGGTGCCATCTGGAACCAGGCTACCTTCCTGTAAGAAGCCTGACTTTCATAAAGACCTCTGCCAGGGCCTGAAAAGGCCTAGAAAGGAGGAAACCACTCCTGAGTCTACTGGTGGCTTTCCTAGGATGACCTCCCCCAGAACAGAACTCTCTGGGTCTTCTTTGCTTTGGCCAGTGGGGTTTTGAGTATATCCCAGCATGTTCTAGGAATCAAATCAAATCAAACCACCACCAGAAACACCAAAGGAAGACCATGTATACCTGTATCCTTTTCCAAACAAGCTGCAGCCAATGAGGCCAATCCAGCCTGCAGTGAGTTATTAGCCTGGGTCATCTAAATCTTCCTCTTTGGCCCATGTGCAGTTACATCTTCTTAAAGGATTTCAAAGTTTGATCCACAGAAATGAATGGATATTTGAGTCCTGCCCAGTTTGGTGCCCCTGACATATGACCTAAGTTGAGTTAGGTTCAGAATTGTTCTTCTCTGCCTTTCCTCCCTGGAGTGAGCCACGGTCTGCTTGCTGTATCAGTACGCATTACCAAGTATTTTAAGAGTAATATAGCAGGGATTTCCCTGATACACTATATTCTTCTCAGTCTCATATGGCCTAAAATGAACCTTTTACCCTGTGCATTGTGGAAAGCACCGATTCAGGTATTCCTATGAGTGAAACAAAGAAAGGCACTGAGATCCACACTCCACAAAAACTCATTTGTGTTTTTGATCCTTTACACAACAGTCCCCGTGATCATCTTCATTAGTCTCTGAACTTGAACCCATCTTTGTGGTCTGGCTCAGCTTACTCCCTGATACTCAGGGAATATAATCCCTGAGGAGATTCTCCGTGGCAGGCCCTGCTCCTCTGGGTTCCCACCCCGAACATATTAGCCAATTAATCATTTCCTAGGAGCTCTGGAAAGCTGACCTCAGTCACTAAAGCCAGGCCCATTTTAATTTCCACCCTCTTCCTTAACCTGGAATTTTGGCATAATTTTAAACCAGCTAATGCCAAAGAAAAGAGCTAATTAATCAAAGGAATTCATAGATAAATCAGCTGCTAAGGTTTGTTTGGTTTGATGAGCCCAGGTGATTCAGGGAAATGAGTGAGATTCAGATGGGCATTTCATTCTGCTTCTGAAATGGGCTTCTTCCCCAAGTCAGCCGCAAGTGTCTTCAGCAGCACCTTTTGTAGCTGGCTTAGTTTCTATACCCTGGGCCTGTGGGTTCTGCAGCCAGGTAACTATAAGAATGGATGATACTATTACTCTCCTTTTGCTAAGTGGAGTTTAAAGTATATTCCCACTGCTAACTACCCTCAAACGGAAAAGAGAGGGACCACTTGACAGGGTCATCAGGTGTGCCTGAGCATCACTGGCCTTGGCTCATTTGAGCTAAGCTCTGGGTTGGCGAGCTACGCCTCACAGACCAAATCTGGCCCGCTGCCTGTCTTCGTAAATAAAGTTTATGAGATGTCTGGATGCTTTCCCACTATAACAGCAGAGTTAAGTAGTTGCCACAGAGACTGTATGGCGTACAAAGCTTCAATTATTTACTCTCTTGCCCTTTATAACTGTTTGCCTATTCCTACGCTGTGCAGAAAAGCCGAGCTCCACAGGCCCTGGGGTAGCAGGCAGAGAGTAGCCCTCACCTGAGGCTGCGAGAGCGGGGCCGCATGGCCGGAGACTGCCGTCCCTCCTCATCTGGTACACTCTCTGTGCTGAAATGCTTCGTCAAAAAGTGCAGCTCATCGGCTGTAGGCTGGAAGGGCAACTGGTGCAGCTTTTCCTGTGAGGAACATGATGACTAGAGAGAAAAACATTAACAAGCAGCATTACAGACATGTCTCAGGGCAGTCCAGGCACAGAGAGGACTTCCCAAAGCTAACCCACAGCAGGCCTTCTTTGCCTTGCTCCTTTTCGCCTCCATTGTGCACGATTCCCCTCTCTACTCCTTCCGAGGCTTCAGTCCTGAGGAAGCCAAGATACTAGGAACCTTCATGAGTCTGGCAGGCAGTTGGATCCAGGCATTCACAAGTGGGTGGTGTGGGTGTCCGTAACTACCTAGGGAACCTCTTTTGGTGGCAAAAGGCAGATTCTTCTGCATGGATGCTTTGCCCTCAGTGAAGCTTTTGGCTAGTTGGAATGGCAAGTAATTAATAAATCATGCTTCCTGGCTTAGGAATTGTCCCAGGTATACTCAGCCTACATATGAAATCCCTGGAAGTTTTCCCTTCCACAGTGCTGGGAGAACTCGGTAATGTTTCCTTTCGGCTGTTACCCAAAGGACAACTGGCACGGCTGAGGCTAGGAAGACTGTGGCCATACTCTAGGGACACAAATAGGCAAGAAAATCTGGCAGGGAAGAAAATCACTTTTAGATCTGGAACCCAAAGATTAGACGTGACCTGAAAATGACGAAGAATTCCAAACAGGGCCCAATGACTGAGATTCCAGACAAGAGCCCACTGCCAACCATGACAGACCATGTGAGGGAGCGAGCCATGCTCCTGCAGGCATCCCAGAGATGCAGCGACCGCGGTGACAGCCTAGTACAGCACCAGAATCGGGGAAGGCCCCCTTTCCTGACAAAACTGGCTAAGAGAGCAGGCAAGTCTAACATCACTGGCTCAGTTTCTGTTCATCAACTGATGAAGGATCTGGGGTTTAAATATCCAAATCCATTTAGAGTCAAAGCTGCAGCACCACACTAAGAAAACTCTCTTGCCACAAGTAAGTCTCAATACCAAGTGAGAAATCAGAATTTTTTGGGGGGCAAACAGTACAGGCTTCTGTCATGGAATGCTATAATACATGAAGCTATAAACAGCTTGGGGGAGGTCTCCCCAGGGCTCTGTCTTGGCCACATTTTGGAAAATGGGTTGCACAGAAGCTGTAAAAAGTATCTTCACCCAACTGCCACTGACAGGAAGTAAAATTTTTGTATCCCAATAAAATAAGCAGCAGCCATGGGTTGAGTCTATTAAAATTTACTGAACAGGTATATATTATATATATAATATGACTCTTGCCTTAGGTCTAAAAAGTCACCTGTCCGGTAAAGGTTTATAGGGAAAGCGATATTTACCAGGGAAAGATCTGAAGCTTAACTGCCGCTAAAAGACCAATGAGACCTTTGGATTACTTTATGAGTTATATCTAGGTCAACGGAGGAAATGATACTCCTTCTACCTGCTTGGGAGTCACAAATGTCAACAAGCTGCCCTGGGAAGACTGGAAGAATGGTGGAGGACATGGGGAACGGGCCACCCAGTGTGCTGCCCGACCCAGCCTGCAAAGCCTACAGTACTTACTATTTGGCTCTTTACAGAAAGAGTTTGCCAACCTTGTCATCCTGGCTTCAATTAAAACTTGCTCAATGAGGAAGACTCATTTTACGGTCAATTGTGCATAGCAGCAATTAGGACATCTGTTGTGTTTTAGGCTAAAACCTTCTCTAAAAAAACATAACTAGAAGTTTTAGAGACAGGCCCAGCTTTTTGCTGATACACATCAAACTTGAATATCAAATAATCATCCTTCTCTTCTTTTTTTGAAAGGAAAAGGTGAAAGAGGAGAAAGAGGGTCCATCAGGCCTTTGGGACATGGGAGGGGTTATCTGCTCTTGGTTGCAGTTCTAGAAGTAAGATGAAGGAAACAGGGGAACCATGTTTAGGATCCTCCACATCTGGCAAAGCAAAAGTCCATCCTCAAGCCCTCCTCTGACTCAACTTGGAAAAACTGATGCCCAGAGAGCATGCTGGTTAGTTCTTTCCAAAGGTGTTCAATGTTTATATCTGGCTATGGCTGTTAAGGGCCACCACTGCCCCACTCAGCCTCATCTCCAAACAACCTCTCTGAATTTGGCCTTGGAGGAAAAATTGAGAACTACTTTGCAATCCCATAGGGATAGGCAGCAATAATCTGTAGGGAAGTACTTCCTTGGGATGAAGGAAGCAAAGCCACAGATTTGGCTACTTACTGAGACAGTAGAGCTAGGAGTGTTGGTTCCATAACCTGAAGAAGGCAAAGAGGCCAAAGACCAGCGCCGTCCATCAGTCCTATGTAAAATTAAGAATATTAGCCAGTTTCTACAGGACCCCACCCTGAGCCCTGGACCTGCCTGTCTTTCCACCAGCACTGTTTTGGGCAGTTGGCTCACAGGTAGGCTCTTCCTTGTCTCTAGACAGTACTGCTTAGTCTAGTACATGCTTTCACATCTCTCTCCTACATGAGGCCTATGGTCGTGAGTTTTCCACTGCAAAGACAAACATCTCTAACTAAAAAGGAGTCTGTGACTTTGAATAAGAACATCCATTATATAATACTGTGGTTCTGAAATAAAAATCTTCATACTCTCAACGTAGTCACATGTATTCATTTATTTATGCAACGTATTCACTTTTAGAGAAGCAATGACAGAGGACTCTAGCTGAAGGGATCACCACAAGGACAGAACTGCCACTGAAATACAGCTATTCCTTTTTTTGAAGGCTCCATGTGAAAGGCTCTTTGGTCTTTCCCAGGCCACTGGATTGATGAAGAAGAAGTGGACCACCATCTGAGTCTGAGTATGAACCAATCATTGGCAAACAGTCCAAGGTTACTTAAGATCCATTAGGACCCATAAAACCAGTCTTTGAGAATGTTCGTAGAGTGGTAGTAACCTCATGAAGAGACAGCCAGGTGGCATACCCTTGGCTGTATTATATAAGATTTTGGAGCAGGTTTCCTGCTGCTCTTGAAAGGATGCACCCCAAAGTTCTCATCACAAAGAACTAGCTATTTGCTTTGCTGTGGAGGAGAAAGATCAAGCAGGTATCTGGTGTGAAGCTTTTATTACGTGGACAAGTGATTCTTTCCTGGACTATGGGATGTGCTGTAACACAAGCGTTTTTTCTTGTGAAGCATGGGGGCATAGCCTGTTCTAGTTGAAGTTGGCGAAAATTTCTTTGCTGCTACCACGGAACTTTAGAACATTAGCAATGGAGGACCTTTAGAATTTAAATACCCTCAATCTTCAGAGAAACACTATAACCCAGGGATTTGGTGATTTAGTCCAGGCTTCACAGTTAAGGGAGGTGGAGAGAGGCAGGGAGAGGAAGGAAAAAAAAGAGGACTCAATCTTGCCAGGGCTTCCCCTTTTGAAGCACTCCTCCCCACTCCCACCAATACCGAGCAGCTTTTCCTACTAGACTCTGCAAGGGGACAGCATAGGGTTCCATGCTACATGCACCTGATTCAAACTTCATGCTACCCAGGCAGCTAGCTCTGCTGGAACCTAGTCTCTGAGGCAAAGAAATGTCCAGGAAGCTGCTCAAACATGATGTTCTCTCTGACCTCTTTTGTTGGGTCCTGGGAGCTCTATACAAGAAAGCAAGTCAATTCCAGGAAAACAGAGCTCAGCAAAGATAGCACTAGTCTAACTTAGGGAGGAATTTCCCAAACCCTTGTCAAATAGACTTTTTCACAGATCATCTTTCCTTCTTTAGAAAGAAATGGAAACCAACTGCAGGGCAGCCATTTTTCTGTAATCTGAAGAGCAAGGGCTACCACAGTCAGAAAGAAATGCCACTATAGGATGCCTCCACTTTCTCTGCCTGGTCATCTCACTGGGTGACCGAGGAATTTGTGGGGATGAGGGTGACTTGTCCCTAGGCTCAGAAACTTAGAACTATTAGCAATTCCTGCCTCCAAGTCTATGAGCTCTGAGCCTTGGTTCCAGCAGGGGGTTCCCTTAGGGCCTCTTTGCTAGATATGAAAGGCCAAATGTTCATACCCACAGTCAGAGAAGACTCATCACAACCAGTTCTCACCAAGCACAACACCACAAACCATATTGTCTGGCCATGCATAGCAGTTTCCCAGCCCCTCTCCCCATCATGTCCACTATTACCTGTCTGCTCTGTGGCCATGGCTGTAGTTAAAAGACATATATTACAGTGAGAATCAAATGGAACCAAGGAGACTGATCTGTTTGACCCCTGGCATTTGGTCACCCTTGGCAAGAGCAAACTTTTTGTTTAGGATTGTGTGTATGTAGGGGCGCCTGGGTGGCTCAGCCATTAAGTGTCTGCCTTCGGCTCAGGTCATGGTCCCAGGGTCCTGGGATCGAGCCCCGCATTGGGATCCCTGCTCCGCGGGAAGCCTGCTTCTCCCTCTCCCACTCCCCTTGCTTGTGTTCCCTCTCTCGCTGTGTCTCTCTCTGCCAAATAAATAAAATCTTTAAAAAAAAAAAGGATTGTGTGTATGTTTGACGTGAAATTGCAGGACTGATGGATCTATCCTTAGCATTTCATTAAATCTATTTTGTGTGATATTCCAAACCCATGTGATCCTACAAGGTTCAAGCCTGACCTCAGTAACCTAGCAAACACAATTCCTGAGTACCCTATTTGGCAGGGTTGAAGTCTTCTTCCCTACCCCTACTAATACCTAGCTGCTTTTCCTACTATGTCCTGTTAAGAGAACAGCCCAGAGTTCCATGTTCCATACACATGACTCAAACTTCATGCCACCTAGCACAGCTCTGGATCGTAATACCAGGCCCCGAAATCCCCTAGCTGATCCTATTCCTAAAGCCCTGATAATAAGGCAGACACAAGGGCACAAATGGGACATGCTATTCCTTCTGCCTACAATGGCCTACACCTGTGTCCTCACTTTCAACATAGCAGGCTCACTCTTATCCTTCAGGTCTTAGCTTAAAAGTCAATCCCCTTCCGGGAGGCCTTACATGACCACCCTGTATAGATCCTCCAGCCCCATTCCCTTCCTATGCTTTCATGCAGCATCATGTTCTTTCATTTCATGGTGCTTATCACAGTTTACAACTATAAACGCTTGCCTGTTCATTATTCTTCCCCATCACTCATTCAACCAAAGAGCACTGAATAAGTGCTTATTATACACCAGGAGACACAGCTTTCCAATATTAACGAATCTCTATTAAAAGCACTTTTATTCTGGTTGAGGAGTAAGAGTAAAACCTTGGGTCTCCCTGGGATGAGAGGCCATTTTCTCATTGATCCCACTAGGATAGCTCTCAGTCAGGAGTATAATGTTTTGGAACATACCCTCAGGAAACCAGGGATGTGTGCTTAGGATTATAAAAACCAATCCACTTCTTATATCTACTTGCCATTCAAATATCTAAAGGCAAATACCTAGGGCATCTAGAAAGCAAAATTTGAACAAGATGAGGAAAGCAATGCTGATGGCTAGTAGCCCAAGGTAACACACTTGGAAGGGCAGTGCCTCAAAAGAGGAAGCTAACATTTAACTAACATTCACGCAAATGCCACACACACATTAGTCACAGAGGTTTTCTATCAACTTACCTACGGGCAGGAACAAAGGAAAAGTGAGCAGGTGCATTTGGAGAGAAATTCCGGGGGCTATCCAAAGGACTGTTACCTGTGGGTGGGGAAAGGAAAAGCAACCCTCTGTGAAGTCTTTCTGAGGAGGACTGAGGCGACCTTTAGGGAAGAACTCTATCCCTCGCACTGGCAATTAGCACTCAGGTGGTTATGTTTTCAGGCCCCTGTCAGTTTAACAATTCTCTCTTTGTAAAAGTTTGGTAGCCCAGAGGTTTCTCCCTTGTTCCCAAGTTGCCTGTAACCATCTTATGTCTCTCAGACATCCATTCTAGTTACAGCAGCAACTTGCCAATTTCCTGTCCTCCTCGGAACACCTCAGGCTCCAATCTGCCTAGTCAAGTTAACCCAACTTTCCAAAGGCTTGAAGAATTCATTTGGTGCAGATGCTTAAACATTTCTTGAAAGGCAACAGGACTCCTTCCCGGTCTAAAAGTCTCTTGGATATATATCTCTGCACATTGCATCCAAGGCTAACCCAGAAATGTGCATGCTTAAGAGAAACTCAAGTTCTCCGGTGGGGACTTAAGATAGCAGCATTCCTTAAAAGACACCAAACACAAGTCCCCCAAGTCTGCAAAGCATGCCCAACCTCCTCATGGTATAGGAATTACTTCCATTCCCTTTTAGTTTTCACATGTTCCCTGTAACTTGCTAACATACAGCACAGAAGAAGGTTCGAATAAAACTTTGCTTACCTTTGCACTAGTCACAATAGTTCTTGAGCCTAAGACTGCCATACTGTTCTGGCCTAACTTCCAGCTGGCGGTTAGTATTTAGAAGCTCCTAGCTGGCAGAAGCTGTCCATGTGTCTCTACCCAAAGGGCCATGCCAAAGTAAGCTCCATACTATATGTTGTGCTGACCTCTCTGCCAATCTCTGTCCACCTCCCCACTTCTGTACTCACTTCCCACACAGCACCTCTGTCTCAGTTACATAAAGGCATTCTTAGGGCGTCTGGCTGGTTCAGGCAGGGGGTGTACAACTCTTGATCTCAGGGTTGTGGGTTCAGGCCCACGTTGGGCACACAGATTACTTAAAAATAAAATCTTAAATAAATAAATAAATAAATAAATAAATAAATAAAGGTACTCTCTATGGGAAAACTAATTAGGAGGAGGCTTTTTCAGCTTCCACTTATCCCCTTGACTGGGAGCCTCAGTGAGGTGCACAGCCTTATGTACGAGGTCTGCTCTCAACCTAGTACCAACTCTGGGTTTCCCATGCTCTGTGTATAGGACTAGCTCTTACGATCTATTCCTACCTCCTGGCTAGCACAGGCTATCAGGGTGTGAGAGAAATGATCTGCAGTAGTTGTTTCCTTAGCCAGGACTTAATAAGTATCAGGCCTCCTCAGAATTATCAAAGCCTTTTAAAAAAATTCTATTCTTTTAAAATAGTGTCATCTCCAAAATTAACAAATACCTTCAGTTTGATCCTTGAGTGTAAAGCTAGATGCCCTTTGTTGGTTCCCCAAACTACTCAGCTAAAGCCTCAAAGAAATCCCTAAACATGGGTATTCTACAAACAATGACTGCCGTTCTAAGGACCAGGTGTGGTGCTGGTTATGGGACAGAACACAAAGAATCTTTCAGGTGCTAACAGTAATGCTAGGGATTCAAAGAACATACACATGTCAAAAGCAACTAACACTAACAGGAAAAAAAATCCTGCAAATCATCACCACCACCACCATCATCATCAGAGCATCACTAAGCTACGAGACAACTTCAAGCAGCTTAATAATCCTTAAAGGAAGAGAGAGGGATACAGAAAACACAGTTGAAGAAATGATATCCAAGAATCTCCAAGAACCCTCAGCATGAGAAAGATGAAAACTACACCAAAGCACATTATAATCAAATTGCTCAAAACACATGATAAAAAGAAAAATCTTAAAAACAGTTGGGTGGTGGGTGGGAAAGACATGTTATATACAGAGGAACAAAGATAAGGAGTCTAGCAGATTTTTTATTGAAAACAATGTAAGAATACAACAGAGCAACATCTTTGAATTATGGAAAGAAAAACAAACCCTACCAACCCAGAATTCTATACCCAGCTACTGTGTAATAAAGAATTTGGTGGCTTTAGTCTCAGTTCCTGGGATGAGCCTCTAAATCCTTGGAATTTCCCAAGTGACAGGAGTGTCTTTGTTATTCGTGGTGGGGCCTGATAGTTTATGCACATGAGATGACTTAGGATGGTGGCTGGTCAACCCAGAAAGACCAACCATGTGGTTAGAGGCTCAGTGCTCTAAGCCATTTGATATCAGTCTGAATTCCAGGGAATGGAAGCAGGGCTAGAGACTGAGTTTAATCACATATTCAATGAGTCCATCAATCATGCCTACATAATGAAACCCCAATAAATATTCTGGACACCAAAACTTGGTGAGCTTCCTGGTTATTACTCTGCATATTGCTACATATCAGTGTGCTGGGAGGGTGACAGATCCAGACATCATGGGGAGAAGACACCAAAAGCTTCATATGTGGGGCCATCCCAGACCTCATTTTATGAGTCTCTCTTGTGGGCTAGTTCTGATTTATATTCTTTTTGCTATAATAAAACTCTATCTGTAAGTATAATACTTTCCTCAGTTTTGAGTCATTCTCTACTGAAATATTAACCTGAAGAGTTAGTGGGAACCTTTGAATTTATATCCAGTCGGTCAGAATTACGGGTGGCCTGGGAACCCCAAGCTTGTAGTTGGGTGTCTAAAGGAATGACAATTTTGTGAAGGACTATGTCCAAAACCTGTAAAGTATGGATTAATTCTCGGTAATTAGTGTTAAAAGTCATTGTACCAGTAAAAATATTTTTTAAAAACAAGGTGAAATAAGTATCTTCTCAGATAAAAAGAAAAAATCCTCAAGAACAGCAGACTGCACTGCAATTAAAAAAAAAAGTCCTTTAGGCAGAAAAAGATACCAAATGGAAATATGGATCTACACAAAAGAATGAAGAGCACTAGAAAAGTTAACTACGGGGCGCCTGGGTGGCTCAGATGGTTAAGTGTCTGCCTTTGGCTCAGGTCATGACCTCAGGGTCCTGGGATTGAGCCCCGCATCGGGCTCCCTGCTTGGCGGGGAGCCTGCTTCTCACTCTCCCTCTACTGTTCCCCCTGCTTGTGCTCTCTCGCTCTGTCAAATAAATAAATAAAATCTAAAAAAAACAAAAGAAAGAAAGAAAGAAAAGTTAACTACATGGGAAAACAAATACTTTTTTCTTGTTATTTAAATCTCTTTAAGAATAATAACTATTTAAACAAAAATAATAATAAGGTGGTGTAGGATTTATAATATATGAGAATAAAAAGTTTGAAAACAACATCAAGCTGAAAGAGGGAAAATGGAATGGTATTATTCTTATACTATCTGTGAAGAGGTATAATATGATAAGATATATATTGCATATGCCAATGCAATTACTAGGTAACAGTTATAGCTCATAAGCCAGTAAAAGATATAAAGTGGGATAAAAACCATTCAACCCCAAATAAAGCAAAAAAGAGCAAGAAGAAAAAACAGATGGAACAATTAGAAAACAAATAGGAATATAACCGATTTAAACCAAACCGTATCAACGACAGTAAATGTAAATAAGTCTAAAAACCCCAATTAAAAGGCAGAGATTGTCAGATTGGATTAAAAAGAAAGACCCTATTAAAGAAACTGAACCCATGTTAATAATCTTTGAAAACATCAGTTTCATATGTTGTACTGATAATTCCATTAAACACTTAAAGAAAAACTGGTACCTATGCAATTTCTTCCAATAGAAGTGGAAAGAACACCCCCTAAACTCATTGTATAAGGCCAGTATTACCTTAATACAGAAACCAGAGAAGAACATTACAAGAAAACTATAGACCTGTATCTCTTATGGATATAGTTGTAAAAATTCTCAACAAGACATTAGAAATATAAAATTTTACAATGTATAAAAAATTACATACCACAATCAAGTGCAATTTATTCCAGGTATGCAAGATCGATCTGACATTTGAAAATCAATTAATATAATCCGCCACCACAACAGACTAAAGAGGAAAAACCATATAATTGCATGAATTGATTCTGAAAAGGTATTTGACAAAATCTAAAACCCATTCCTGATAAAACTCTCAGCAAACTAGGAAAAGAGAGGAACTTCCTCAACTTGATCAAGAACATCTACAGAAGACATACTGCTAACATTAGACTTAATGGTGAGAAAGAGGATGCTTTCCTTCTAGGACTGGGAACAAGGCAAAAATGTCCCCTCTCACCAGTCCTATTCAGCTCATACCGAACATCTTAGTCAGTGCAATACGATTTTTTAGAAATTTTATTTATTTATTTGAGAGGGAGAGAGAGAGCATGCATGCACGAGCAGGGGGAGGGGAAGAGGGAGAGGGAACCTGAAGCAAACTCCAAGCTGAGCGCGGAGCCCCACCCAGGACTCGATCTAACAACCACAAGATCATGACCTGAGCCAAAACCAAGAGTCAGACACTTAACCAACTGCGCCACCCAGATGCCCTGCAATAAGACTTTTTTTTTTTTTTTTAAAGAAAATAAAGGTAAGTACATTAGGAAATAATAAGTAAAACTATCTTTGTTTGCAGATGACAGGATTGTCTATGTAGAGATTAAAGAACTGAATCAAAGAATCGAAGAAGAATCGAAGAAGAACTGAATCGAAGAATTAAGAAGAAAAAGAAAAAGATGAAAGTAAAAAATCACTGCTGGAACTAATAAACAAATACAGCAAAGTCACAGAATACAAGGCTAATATACAAGTCAATTGCTTTCCTTTATACTAGCAATGAACAATGGTACTTGAAATTAAAAACAATACACAAGAGGTGTGTGGGTGGCACAGTCGGTTAAATGTCTGATTTCGGCTCAGGTCATGATCTCAGGGTCCTGGGATCCAGCCCCGAGTCAGGCCCCCTGCTCAGCAGGGAGTCTGCTTGTCCCTCTGCCCCTCACCCCGCTCATGCTCGCTTTCTCCCAAAAAGTAAATCTTTTTAAAAAATACAGAATACAATTAACTTTAGCATAAAAATGAAATGCTTATGTATAACTCTAACAAAATATATACACTATTTATATGCTGTAAACTATAATGATGAAAGAAACCAAAGATCTAAATAAATGAAGTACTGCATGTTCATGGATTGGAAGATTTAATATTGCTAAGACGTCAGTTTTTTCCAACTTGATCTACAGATTCAGTGCAATTTCAATCAAAATCTCAACAGGCTAGTCTGTGGATACTGACAAATGGATTCTAAAGTTTATATGGAAAGGTAAAATAACCAGAAAAGTAACACAATACTGAAGAACAAAGTTGGGGGACTGACATTACTTGACTTCAAAACTCATTATAAATCTCAACATCACTAGTCATCAGAGAAATGCCAATCAAAACCACATTGAGATATCACCTCACACCAGTCAGAATGGCTAAAATTAACAACACAAGAAACAACAGGTGTTGGCAAGGATGTGAAGGGAAAAAAAAAAAACCCTCATGCACTGTTGGTGGGAATGCAAACTGGTGCAGCCACTGGAAAACAGTATGGAGGTTCCTCAAAAAATTAAAATTAGAATTATCATGATCCAGCAATTCCACTACTGGGTATTTACCCAAAGAATATGAAAACAGTAATTTGAAAAGATATATGCACCCCTATGTTTATTGTAGCATTATTTACAATAGCCAAAATATGGAAGCAACCCCAGTGCTGTCCACCAAGAGATGAATGGATAAAGAAGTGATATATATATGCACAATGGAATATTACTCCACCATAAAAAAAGAATGAAATCTTGCCATCAGCAACAATATGAATGGTCTAGAGGGTATAATGCTAGATGAAATAAATCAGTGAGAGAAAGACAAATACCATATGATTTCACTCATATGTGGAACTTAAGAAACAAAACAAAGAAAAACAGAGACAAACAAAAAAAGAGACTCTTAAATATAGAGAATAAACTGGTGGTTACCAGGGGGAAGGTGAGTGGGACGATGGGTGAAACAGGTGAAGGGGATTGAAGAGAACACTTATCATAATGAACACTGAGTAATGTATAGAATTATTGAATCACTATATTATATACCTGAAACTAATATGACACTGTATGTTAATTATACTGGAATTAAAAAAAACTCACAATAAAGCTATAGTGATCAAGACAATGTAGTATTGGTGAAAGATCAGACATATAGATCAATAAAACAGAACAGAGCATTCAGAAACAGACAAACACAACTGCAGTCAATTGATACATGACAAAAGAGCACAGGCAGTTCAATGGAGAAAGGATAGTCTTTTCAATGAATGGTGCTGGAACAACTGGACATCTATATGCAAAAAAAGCATCTAGACACAACTTTCACAAAAATTAACTCAACATTGATAATGTAAATGATCCTAATGTAACATCTGCCTAAATGTAAAACACAAAACTTCTAGAAGATAACATAGGAGAAAATCAAGGTGACCTTGGCTTTGGTGATAACTATTTAGATGTGAAACCAAAAGCACAATCAATGAAAAAAAAGTGGACTGCATGAAAAGTAAAAACTTCTGCTCTGCAAAAGACATTATTAAGAGATAAAAAAAAAGACAAGTCAGACTGGGAGAAAATATTTGCAAAATACATTATCTCATCTATATCAAAACATATAAAACATCTCACTTGTATCCAAAATGTATAAAAACCTCTTAAAGGTCAACA
The DNA here is from genome assembly GCF_004348235.1 of Phoca vitulina. Classification (NCBI taxonomy): domain Eukaryota; kingdom Metazoa; phylum Chordata; class Mammalia; order Carnivora; family Phocidae; genus Phoca; species Phoca vitulina. Next base: position 65,412,355 of record NW_022589705.1, read on the forward strand.
ATAAGAAAACAACCCAATTTTAGAAGGAGGGAAAGAGGGGCGCCTGGGTGGCTCAGTCGTTAAGCGTCTGCCTTCGGCTCAGGTCATGATCTCACGGTCCTGGGATCGAGCCCCACACATCAGGCTCCCTGCTCGGTGGGAAGCCTGCTTCTCCCTCTCCCACTCCCCCTGCTTGTGTTCCCTCTCTCGCTGTGTCTCTCTTTGTCAAATAAATAAAATCTTAAAAAAAAAAAAGGAGGGAAAGATCTGAACAGACACACCAAAGAAGATATACAGATGGCAAATAAGCATATGAAAAGTTGCTCAACATCATCTGTCATAGGGAATTAAAAATTAAAACCACATGGGATACTCATACACACCTATTAGAATGGCTCAAAAACTGACAATATCTCATGTTGGTGAGGATGTGGAACAAGAGGAATTCTTACTTGTTGGTGGGAATGCAAAACGGTACAGCCATTTTGGGAGACAGTTTGCAGTTTCTCACAATGCTGAACATAGTCTTATTGTTCAATTTAGCAGCACACTTCTAAGTACTAACTCAACTGAGTTGAAAACTTTTGTTCACACAAAAACTTGCATATGGATGTTTATATCAGCTTTATTCATAATTGCCAAAACTTGGAAGCAACCAAGATGTCCTTCAGTAGAAGATGGATAAACTGTAGTACATCCAATGTAATACCATTCAGTACTAAAAAGAAATAAGCTATCAAGCCATGACAAGACACAGAAGAAACAAATGCATATTACTAAGTGAAAAGAGCCAATCTGAAAAGGCTTTATACTGTATGATCCCAACTACATGACATTCTGGAAAAGTAAAAAGATCAGTGATTGCTAGGGCAGAGCAAAGGGATAAGAGACAAGCAGGTAAAACACCATGCACTTTTAAGGTGATGAAATTCTTCTGTATCACACTGTAATGGTGGACAAATAACATTATACATTTGTTAAAAAACCTACAGAACTTTACAACATGAAGAGTGATATATGAAAAATTTAAAAAATCATTTATGAGGTTGAGGGATCCCAGGGAAGAATGTAAACTGTGATAAGAGAATCTAACTGTATTATAAATGTATTGGAACAACTTCATTAAAGTGAGTGGAAGGAAATGTGCTGACCTAAGAAACTTTGGAAATGGAGTCTATTAAGACTAAAGGCAAAAGGAACTACATGACGTAACTTGTCAGTAAAGTTGTTTTCCATGTAGATATGCATTTGTAATTCCGACACTGTTATATGTATGTATACAATGGAAGTGAATCATTAAGTATATAGATGGCAGATGGTAGGAGCCAAGAATCTCATTGTTGGTTTTTTTTTTTAAGATTTTATTTATTTATTTGACAGAGAGAGAGAGAGAACAGAGGGAGGGGGGAGAAGCAGACTCCCTGCTGAGCAGGGAGCCTCATGTGGGGCTCGATCCCAGGACCCTGGGATCATGACCTGAGCCAAAGGCAGATGCTTCACTGACTGAGCCACCCAGGCGCCCTGAATCTCACTGTTAGAGTGGAAATTTACAGATCAGCAAGGGGAAGAAACTAGAATGATCTATATAATAATGGATTAGTGCTGGAGACATCAGCAAGAACTCATGTTTAATTTAATAGAGATACAGATGGTTACATATATTATATACACAGGTTTGTATACATCTGTTGGCTAAGAGGGTATAAAAGGACACTCCAGTAGCAATAAGCGTATCTAGCACCCAGATCTTGGTTTCTAATACTATTCTCCAATAAAAGTATCCAGAGCTCCTTGGAGAATGGTTGATTCTAGAGCTGGGGCAACAAATATACAAGATAAGCCTGGAGCATCTTGTAGTGCCAGAAAGTAAGGAAGTGAGAAAATAACAAATCAAAACCAAAAAACAGGGGTGCCTGGGTGGTTCAGTCAGTTAAGCATCTGCCTTCGACTCAGGTCATGATCCCACGGTCCTGGGATCAAGCCCCGAGTTTGGCTCCCTGCTCAGTGAGGAGTCTGCTTCTCCCTCTCCCTCTGCCCCTCCCCCCCGGCTCATATGCGTTCTCTCTCTCAAATAAATAAATAAATAAAATCTTTAAAAAAATAAAAACAAAAACAAGCAAAAAACACACTGATGGGGGTATGCCAAGCAAAACAGCAGCCAACTGAAAGAACTCCTAATGGCCAAAGGTGGAACAGTTTGAGCAACAAAATAAAGTATTAATAGATTACAAATATTATAATATTTATATTATATTATAATATTATAAGTTATACTATGGAATAAATATCTATGGGTTATATCATTTGTGATATAAATGATTAAACAAATTAATAAATGGGGGGAAGAGACAAACCGATAGGATACAGAACACCTGAAAAACACTATCAACCAACTTAATAGAAAAAAAGCAGAATATACATTCTTTTCAAGTGAACATGGAACATTTACTAAGAATGATCATATTCTGGGCCATAAAACAAGATCCAATAATTTTAAAATAATTCAAGACAAATATGATATTGAATAAAAATCAGTAACAGAAAGATCTCTGGAAAACCTCCAAATCTGTGGAAACTAAACAACACACTTCTAAATAACTGAAAGAAGAAATCAAAAGGGAAATTACAAAAGTACTTTGAACTAAACAAAAATTAAAACATAACATCCAAAACTGCTAAACGAGTTCTTAGAGGGAAAACTGTATCATTAAATACCTACATTAGAAAAGAAGGACTAAATTCAATGACCTCAGCTTCTATCTTAAATTAGGGGGAAAAAAAAAAAAAAGAGCAAATGAAACTCAGAATAAAGGAAATCACAAAGATCACAGGAGAAACCAATTAAAAAAACACAACAGAGAAAATTAACAAACCATACACAGATTTTAGCTTAATAAACTACAAACAGACTGATTAGGAAAGAGAGAAAGAAAACACAAATTACCAACATCAGGAATGAGAGAGGTGATATCCACAGATTCTATAGATATCAGAATAATAAGGCAATATTATGAACAACTTTATGTCAATTGGCAACTTAAATGAAATTGAAAATTGAAATTTTTCTTCAAGATGCAAACTACCAAGGCTCATTCACAAAGAAATAGGTTACCTGAATACCCCTGTAATCTATTACGGAAATTAAATTTATTATTTAAAACATACCCACAAAGAAAATTCCAGGCCCCATAGCTTCACTGGACAAGTCTACCAAACATTCAAGGAATAAGTAATTCTATACAAATTCTTCCAGAAAATTGAAGAGAACGGAATTAATTCTTCCCAGGTCATCCTATGAAGTCAGCCTCACCTTGATACCAAAATCACAAAGATGAATGTATATGCATACATTCTTAATGAAACTTCAGCAAATCAAATCCAACAATTATAAAAGGATAATACATTATGACCAAGTAGATTTGTCCCAGGAATACAAGTTGGTTAAAATCTGAAAAAAATCAATCAATACAACCCATCATTATAATAGGCTGACAAAGAAAAACTATATGATCATCCCACTAGACATAGAAAATGCACTTGTCAAAAATCCAACAATCATTTTTTAAACATTTATGTATATATGTATGTATGTATATATGTAAGTATGGAATTTCTACATCCAACGTCGGGCTTGAACTCATGACTCCAAGATCAGGAGTCGCATGTTCTACTGACTGAGCCAGCCAGGCGCCCCCCAACCACCTTTTTTTTTTTTAAATTTTTTTTTTTTTAAAGATTTTATTTATTTATTTGAGAGAGAGAGAATGAGAGACAGAGAGCATGAGAGGGAGGAGGGTCAGAGGGAGAAGCAGACTCCCTGCTGAGCAGGGAGCCCGATGTGGGACTCGATCCCGGGACTCCAGGATCATGACCTGAGCCGAAGGCAGTCGCTTAACCAACTGAGCCACCCAGGCGCCCTCCAACCACCTTTTTTGATAAAAACTTTCACCAAACTAGGAATAGAAGGAAACATTCTTAAATCAATAAAGGGCATCAATGATAACGTATAGCTAACACCATACTTAATGGTTACGACACAATGCTCTAAGATCAGAAACAAGGCCAGGATGTCTGTGCTCACTGTTTGTATTCAAATTTGTACTGGAGGATCTAGTGAGTGCAATAAGAAAATAAAGAGAAATAAAAACCATCTAGATCAGAAAGGGAGAAATATTTGTTTTAAAGTACATATTTATATTAGTATATTTAAATAATTGATATTTATATAAAGTATATATTATATTTCTACATAGAAAATCTGACAGGGCGCCTGGGTGGCTCAGTTGGTTAAGCGACTGCCTTCGGCTCAGGTCATGATCCTGGAGTCCCTGGATCGAGTCCCGCATCGGGCTCCCTGCTCGGCAGGGAGTCTGCTTTGCCCTCTGACCCTATCCCCTCTCATGTGCTCTCTCTCATTCTCTCTCTCTCAAATAAATAAATAAAATCTTTAAAAAAAAAAAGAAAAAAAAAAAAGAAAATCTGACAGAATCTACAATAAAGCTACTTAAATGAGTTTAGCAAGGCTACAGGATACAAGGACAATACACAAAAATCTATTATATTTCTATATGTTAGCAATAACCAGAAAAAGAAAATAAATACAATACCATTTATTGCATAAAAACATGAATACTTAGGGATAAATCTAACAAAAGATGTACAAGAGTGACACAAAACACTGTTAAGAGAAGGGCATTAAGAGGCACAAACTTCCAGTTACAATATAAATAAGTCATGGAGATGAAAAGTACAGCATAAGGAATATAGTCAATGGTGACAGATGGTGACTTCACTTATCATGGTGAGTACCAATGCACAGAATTCTTCAATCACTATGTTTTACACCTGAAATGAATAAAACATTGTATGCAATGTTCAATAATAAATTTCAAAAATAAAAGTAAATTTAAAGTATTTTAAAAAACATTGTTAAGAGAAATTAATGATGGCCTACATAAATGGAGAAATATACCACAGGTAAAAAATATTCAACATTGTTAAAAAGTCAGTTCTCCCCTAATTGATCTATAGGTTCAGAACAATCCAATCAAAACTCCAGGTGTCTTTTTTTTTTAATAGATTTTATTTTTTAGAGCAGTTTTAGGTTCACAGCAAAATGGAGCAGAAGGCACAGGATTTTCCAAATACTCTCTGCCCTCACTCATGCATAGCCATCTCCTACCAGCTACCTTTTGGGTAAGCTGATTTTAAAACTTATATGGAAATGCAAAGGACAAGGAGACAAAAAAGAACACATACTATATGATTCCATTTGGATAAAATTCTACAAAAGTCAAACTAATCTGTAAGTGACAGCACACCAGTGGGTGCCTGGAGATGGGAGGAATTATAAAATGTTATGAAGAAACTTTTGGACATGATGGATACATACATTATTTTGATTGTGGTGATGGTTTTATAGGTATAAATATAAGTCAAATTTTATCAAATTATATACTTTAAAACAAATATTTTGTAAATTAAATTTTATTCATGGTACACAATTTTTTGTTCCCCTTTTTTGAGTGTACTGTGACTGAAGATTGTTCATATTTTTAGAAATCTTAGGTCTTCTGCAGTTTAGTTTTTAAATTTATTTTGTGACTTGGTTTTATTATAGATGAAAAATAAATGTCACAAAGATATGTAGCTCTCAATGGAAGAAGTGCTTTACTAGCTCTATTAATTAGATCATGGTACTCATTTTTCAATTCCACCCAAAGGATGGTAAATACCTTTTTTTTTTTTTTTAAGATTTTATTTATTTATTTGTCAGAGAGCGAGAAAGAGAGAGAATGAGCACAAGCAGGGGGCGCTGCAGGCATTGGGAGAAGCAGGCTCTCTGCAGAGCAAGGAGCCCGATGCAGGACTGGATCCCAGCACCCTGAAGATCATGACCTGGGCCAAAGGCACATGCTTAATCGACTGAGCCACCCACGCATCCCAGGATGGTAAATTTCTATCTTCTGTGATGCCAAGCAGTTTTTCTTGAAAATGAATAGAAAGGTTTCTAATGTTACTATATTTTTAACAAATAGGTTCAAAATCTATTAAACCTTTCATTGGGAAGATGAGAACATTTTCTTTCCAATGTTTTTAAGAGGCAGATTTACCTGTTTTAAGAGGTGGAATCATTTTTGTCAACAAAGTCACATACAAACGGTAACATTTCCAAATACCCATTTTCTTTTTTTTTTTTTTAAGATTTTATTTATTTATTTATTTGACAGAGAGAGAGACAGCGAGAGAGGGAACACAAGCAGGGGGAGTGGGAGAGGGAGAAGCAGGCTTCCCGCCGAGCAGGGAGCCCGATGCGGGGCTCGATCCCAGGACCCTGAGATCATGACCTGAGCCGAAGGCAGTTGCTTAACCAACTGAGCCACCCAGGAGCCCCTCCAAATACCCATTTGCAAAATGCTCTTTCCGTGGCACAAATTTCTTTCAAAATGCAGCTACTTTTTCACTCACTGTTACACATTACCTTCACTTTAACAGATAGACTAAGAGTATTTGTCACTGCTGCCCACCCCCCACCCCAACTCCTAGGCAGCATACTACTGAAAACCACTTGTTAGCACAGAAAAGTTCAGGAAATTTGGAACACTTGACATTTTGTACAAGAAAACTGCTACATCATTTAGTTTGACCACTCTTTTAAGTAATTTGCCACAAGACAACCACTAAATTTCCTTCTTGCACAAACCATTTCAAAGGCTCCCTCCACACTATATTACAAGGTTCTGGACAAATGCACTGTAAGAGAACAAACTGGTGGTTGCCAGGGTGGGGGGATGGGAGGATGGGTTAAAAAGGTGAGCAGATGAAGAGTATACTTATTCTAATGAGCACTAAGTAATGTACAGAATTGCTGAATCATATTGTACACCTGAACCTAATTTAACACTGTATGTTAACTATACTGGAATTAAAAAAAAAGAAAAGAGAGAGAGACTTAAGTAATAGCAAAACCTGTAAGCTGCAATATGCTCAAGGAAAACGATGACTAAGGGTGTACAGGGGAACTCAACTCTGTTCATGGTACGTTACGTACAGTTTATGACACAGGCTAACGCTTGGATCTAATGTGGGTAGTACCAGTGTTGATCCATACTTAAACGCTAGTAAAACCTGATTTAATTCTCATTTTTCATGGTAAAAAATAAGTTTTAGTATTTTTCCCCCATGCCCGAATGGATCGTCTTTAGAGAACCACTTTGGAGAATGTTGCTATTCAAAAATTCTAGGGGCACCTGGTGGCTCAGTCGTTAAGCGTCTGCCTTCGGCTCAGGTCATGATCCCAGGGTCCTGGGATCGAGTCCCACATAGGGCTCCCTGCTCCGCGGGAAGCCTGCTTCTCCCTCTCCCACTCCCCCTGCTTCTGTTCCCTCTCTTGCTGTCTCTCTCTGTCAAATAAATAAATAAAAAATCTTAAAAAAAAAAATCTTTCAAAAAAATTCTAAGTAGTAGAATGACAAGTACAAAGTGATATATTAGAAAAAAATGTCCAGTTTCAAAATTTAGAATGGACTGAGTAGAAAGAAAAAAGGAGTTAGGGAGGTTCTTCAATAAGTCAAATGAAAGGTGATTAGGGCCTCCATAAGACCATAAAAGGTCAGAATATATTCACCTAGAGTTAGTTTATCAAAGGCTTTTTCTCAATGTTTTTTTTTCCCCCTTACCCCAGCTTTTCCTGAGTCTTAAACTGAGTATGTCTTCTGTTTCTCCTCTGTTCATCTATTTTTTAATCCTCGATGGCATCTACCAGAACTAAAGGCACTGTACGGTACTTTATTCCCATATCAATAAGGTAAGTACTTACTAATTTATCAGTTTTTAAGGTTTATGCATTTGTTCATTAGAACTTTTTAGAGCTGATTCACAATTTAATATTTTAATATCAAATATGGCCAACATCAAAGTAAGGAAATGGCTTGCAAGTCATGGGGCAGTTGCCAGGGAAACAGTCAAAAACTGTTACCTGTGGGACGCCTGGGTGGCTCAGTCGGTTAAGCATCTGCCTTCGGCTCAGGTCATGATCCCAGTGCCCTGGGATCGAGTCCCACATCAGGCTCCTTGCTCAGCAGGGAGCCTGCTTCTCCCTCTCCCTCTGCTGCTCCCCCTGCTTGTACCCTTGCTCACTCTCTCTCGCCCACTCTAACAAATAAATAAATAAAATCTTTAAAAAACAAAAACAAAAAAAAACTGTTACCTGTGTCTGAGATGGTAATCTTTGGCAAAAAATTTCTATAGTTCAAAGGGAAATAATAATGTCTGAAAGCTGACAAAATAACAGATCGTAACAAGCATTCCTTCCAACTGGCCAGGCTCCAATAGATTTTTCAAAGGATACTATTCTGACACTAAGTAGGTGTACTACAATTTAATTATGATACCAACCACACATAGTTAGTACAGATCAGACAGATTAAGAGCAAAGTCCTCAAGATTGCCTCACTTCCTACACCAGCCATAAATCTTGGGGGGAGGAAGGTGACAAGGCCACCTGTACTTTGGACATATGACTATAAATTTGGATGTTTCCATAGCTCCCTCTTCCAGGTTCAATAATTTACTAGAACAATTCACAGAACTCAGGAAGTGTTATATTTAGTATTACACTTTTATTATAAAGGATGCACATAGGCAAGGTCAGGGAAGGAATGCAGAGCTCCTGTGCCCTCTCCTTGTGTAAACAGGGTGTGTTGCCCTCCCAGCACATAAATGTGTTCACCAGCCAGGATGCTCTACTCGGAGCTTTGGTGCCTACAGTTTTTAATTTGGTCTCATTACACAGGCACAACTGATTAAATCATTGGCTGTACAACTAAACTCAGTCTCCACCTCCTATCCCCTCCCCAGGAGGTTGGGCTGGCCCAAAGCTCCAACTTTCTAATCATGTGCTTGGTCTTCCTTCCCGGTGAACAAGCCGCCATCTTGAAGCTACCTAGAGGGCCGCTTTGAACTGCTCCATTAGCATAACAAAGACACTCCTATCACCCTGGAAGTTACAAGGTTTCTAGAAGCTCTCTACCAGGAACCTTGGATAAAGACCAGAGAAATTGTTTATTATACCACCAGATGCCATGGCCTAAAAATGGCACACTACTTTTCCTGTTTTCTCTATTTCTCCAACATTCACTTTACCTTAAAAAGGCCAAAATTACCAATCTGAGGGTTGTGACAAAATAAAATCAATAATTTGAATTGGTCTTTTTTTTTTTTTAAAGATTTTATTTATTTATTTGACAGAGAGAGACACAGCGAGAGACGGAACACAAGCAGGGGGAGAGGGAGAGGGAGAAGCAGGCTTCCCACTGAGCAGGGAGCCCAATGTGGGGCTTGATCCCAGGACCCCAGGATCATGACCTGAGCTGAAGGCAGACGCTTAACAAATGAGCCACCCAGGCGCCCTGGTCTTATTATTTTAAAGATTTTTAAATTTATTTATTTGACAGAGAGAGAACATGCGTGCATAAGCAGGGGGAGGGGCAGAGGGAGAGGGAGAAGCAGGCTCTCTGCTGATCAGGGAGTGCCACGAGGGGCTCAATCCCATGACCCTGGGATCACAACCTGAGCCAAAGGCAGATGCTTAACCGACTGAGCCACCCAGGTGCCTCTGAATTGGTCTTATTTTGAGGGGAAAATTAAGATGTGAGAATGGAGGTGAGTGGGGGGATGGGTTAGATAGGTAATAGGGATTAAAAAGTACACTTGTGATGAGCACCAGGTGTTGTGAGGAAGTGTTAAATCACTATATTGTACACCTGAAACTAATATTACACTGTATGTTAACTGGAATTTAAATAAAAACTTAAAAAAAAATAGAACTCTACTACCATCCAGCAATTGCACTACTAGGCATTTACCCAAAGAATACAAAAACACTAATTCAAAGGGATACATGCACCCCGATACTTATAGCAGCATTATCTACAATGGCCAAATTATAGAAACAGGTCAAGTGTCCACCAACTGATGAATGGATAAAAAAGATGTGGTATATACATACAATGGAATATTACTCAGCCATAAAAAAGAATGAAATCTTGGCATCTGCAACATGGATGGAGCTAGAGAATATGCTAAGCAAAGTAAGTCAGAGAAAGACAAATACCATATGATTTCACTCATATGTAGAATTTAAGAAACAAATGAGCAAAGGGAAAAAAAAGAGAGAGAGAGAGGCAAACCAAGAAACAGACTCTTAACTATGAAGAATGTAGTTACCAGAGGGGAGGTGGGTGGGGTATAGGTTAAATAGGTGCTGGGGATTGAGGAATGCACTTGTTGTGATGAGCACTGGGTGATGTACGGAAGTGTTGAATCACTATATTGTACACCCGAAACTAATATTACACTGTATGTTAACTAACTGGAATTTAAATAAAAACTTAAAAATAAGAAAATTAAGATGTCAGAATATTAACATTTTGAAGCAAATATTTAAATTAATTCTTAAAAATCACATTATTGAGAAGAACTCTTAAAAAAAGAAAAAAAAAAAAGAACTCTTTCTTAAAAACAGCCAGAAATGGATCAATAGGACAAAGAAAATCTCAAGACAGAAAACCCAGCAGCCTATAAACCAGGCTTTTTTCAACTTTACCAACACCAAGCAGTTTAGCAGTTGGAGGAGACAGTTCAAAGGCAAACAGTCATCCATGCCAGAGAAACAAATTATAATGAAACATATAAAAACAGAACAGGGAACAGTCATTTGACCTTGAACCAGCTGCTTCACTTAACACAGTTTAGTTATAAAGGAATATAATTATATAGCAAGCCCTTATGTAAACACCATCCAGCTTAACAATGCCGTCTTCCAAAATCCCTCTATATAATCCTTCCAAAGTCCCTCCCCTTTACATTGCCCTTACTTTTATGGCAATCATTTCTTTATAGCTTTATCAACTAGGTAGGCATCTCTAAATATTTGAGTTTAGTTTTTTTCTCATATAGTTTTTAAAAACTGAGATATAATTCACATATTATAAGATCCAACCTTTTAAAGTGTACAGTTTAGTGGTTTTTAGTATATTCACAAAGTTGTACAACTATCACCACTATATACTTCCAGAACATTGTTATCAATCAAAAAGGAAACTGTCCCTGTTAGCAATCATTCCTCATTCTCCTCTCTCCCTACGCTCCTGGCAAACCACTAATCTACTTTCTTTTATTTATTAAGATTTTATTTATTTATTTATTTATTTATTTATTTATTTATTTATTTGACAGAGAGAGAGAGAGAGACAGAGGGAACACAAGCAGGGGGAGTGGGAGAGGGAGAAGCAGGCCGCCCGCTGAGCAGGGAGTCCGATGTGGGGCTGGATCCCAGGACCCTGGGATCATGACGTGAGCCAAAGGCAGATGCTTAACGACTGAGCCACCCAGGAGCCCCTACTTTGTTTCTATGGAATTGCCCATCCTGGACATTTCATAGAAATGGAGTCATACAAATAAGTGACTTTTCATGTTCTAGTTTGTCTATTTTTAAACTTTATATGAAAAAAATGCCAAACTGTTTTTGTAAAATGTTTGTACCAATTTATACTTCCACCATAGTGTTTAAGGATTACCAGTGTTTCATATACTTAGTTACACTTGGTTTTGTCACTTCAAGCCATTGTTGGTGGTCACATAATGGCATTTCATTGTGATTTTATTTTACATTTCCATAATTACTATAAGATTAAAGTATCTTCATGTATTTATTGGCCATTTGGATTGCTTTTGTTAACTAACTCCTGTTCAAGTCCCTTGGATGTTTTTCAGTCATACTACTTTTTATTTTATTGATTTGCTGGAGTTCTCTACAGGTTTTGAATCCAAGCCCTTTACCAGTTTTAAGCGCATAATTATGTTCTCCCACGTTGTGGCTTGCTTTTTCACATTATCTTCTAATGTCCACAAATTCTTACTTTTAAGGTAGTCAAAAGTATTAACCTCTTTACATCCTTAAAAAAACTCCCTTTATGTTTTTTTTTAAATTAAGATATTCTCTCTTTAAGATTTTATTTATTATTTATTTATTTGAGAGAGAGAGAGAGCACACACGAGCAGAGCAGGAGGAGGGGCAGAGGGAGAGGGAGAGAATCTCAAGCAGACTCTGTGCTGAGTGCAGAGCCCAATGTGGGGGTTGGTTTTACGACTCTGAGATCATGACCCGAGCCAAAATCAAGAGTCCCACACTGAACTGACTGAGCCAGTCAGGAGACCCCTCCTATACACCTAAAAGAATAGTGTTTTGACTTTCACATTTATTTTTATTATGTTCAATTAGCAAATACATAGTACATCATTAGTTTTTGATGTAGTGTTCAACGATTCATTAGTTGTGTATAACACCCAGTGCTCATCACATCAAGTGCCCTACTCAATACCCATCATCCAGTTACCCCATCCCCCCCCCCTTCTACAACCCTCAGTTTGTTTCCCAGAGTCCAGAGTCTCTCATGGATTGTCTCCCTCTCTGAATTCTTCCCATTCAGTTTTCTCTCCCTTCCCCTATGGTCCTCTGCACTATTCCTTATATTCCACATATGAGTGAAACCATATGATAATTCTTTCTCTGACTGACTTATTTCACTTAGCATAATACCCTCCAGTTAAAGCAAAAACGAACTATTGGGACTTCATCAAGATAGAAAGCTTCTGCACAGCAAAGGAAACGGTCAACAAAACTAAAAAGCAACCCACAGAATGGGAGAAGATATTTGCAAATGACATATCAGATAAAAGGCTGGTATCCAAGATCTATAAATAACTTAACAAACTCAACACCCAAGAAACAAATAATCCAGTCAAGAAATGGGCAGAAGACATGAACCGACACCTCTCCAAAGAAGATATACAGATGGCCAACAAGACACATGAAAAAATGCTCCACATCACTAGTCATCAGGGAAATACAAATCAAAACCACAATGAGATACCATCTTATACCAGTTAGAATGGCTAAAATTAATAAGACAGGGAACAACAAATGTTGGCGAGAATGTGGAGAAAGGGGAACCCTCTTACACTGTTGGTGGGAATGCAAGCTGGTACAGCCACTCTGGAAAGTATGGAGGTTCCTTAAGACGTTAAAAATAGAGCTACCCTACGACCCAGCAATTACACTACTGAGTATTTATCTCAAAGATACAGATGTAGTGAAAAGAAGGGGCACCTGTACCCCAATGTTCATAGCAGCGATGTCCACAATAGCCAAACTGTAGAAAGAGCCGAGATGTCCTTCAAGAGATGAATGGATAAAGAAGATGTGGTTCACATATACAATGGAATATTACTCAGCCATTAGAAAGGATGAATACCTACCATTTGCATCGATGTGGATGGAATTGGAGGGTACTGACTTTCACATTTAAAACTACAATTCAATGCATATCACGTCATCGTGTTGTATACTTTAAATATCTTATAACTTTATCAATCATACCTTAATGAGACTGAAAAAAAATCTAAAATTTACCTGGAATTGATTTCTGTGAAGTAAGAGTTAAATCTTTCAATTTCTCCATATGGACATATAATTGTCCCAGCGTTACTCTCACCATAAATCAAGTGTCCATATATGTATAGACTTGCTTCTTGGATCTTCTTTTTCCTTCCCTTACATTGATTCTTCAATATTCCTTATTTAAGCTAAGGGTATTATTACTCATTAATCACCTAAGCAGGAAATCTGGAGATAATTGATTCTGATCCCTTGATTATTTAACCTCATAAATTTTTCTCCTATACATATACTTTCTCCATTTCTAACACTCCCTTACATCTTGACAATGGCAGTGGTCTCTTAATTGATCTTGCAACTGCCAGTGTTATCCTTGATTTTGTACTCCCAAGCACCCTGGACATATATTTAATATAGCCCTTAACATATTTATTAGGTGAAACTTGACTCTCACCCTGAATACATAGCTTCCCCTGAAGTTCTTTCAAGTAATAACTTTGCTTTTACACATCCTTTTGCATCACAGGCCCTAGAGGTGGGGTAGGTATTCTGTTGGCTCCTTATGTTCTCTTCCAGGTACTCTCCAGCCTAATACATTGATCTACCCATATCAGTATTTAGAAGGCATCCTAAACTTAATATATTTAAGGGTCTCAAGGACTGGAGATCCTGGAATTAAATGTTTGGTTTGGGGGGGATGGGGTTTCTAGATGGCACAAGGTAGAAAGATTGGAGGTGCTTAGACAGCAGCAAGAAGAATGAAACTAAAATTATGCAGGCACAGTCTAAGTAACTGAGGTACTATGGAGGAGAAGCTCACTGGAAGACTGGAGTTCAAACAACTGAAAAATCAATGAGTATATTCAAACCATCAAGAATAACAGGAGTTAAAAGTGAAGAGTAATATGGGGCGCCTGGGTGGCTCAGTTGGTTAAGCGACTGCCTTTGGCTCAGGTCATGATCCTGGAGTCCCGGGATCGAGTCCCACATCAGGCTCCCTGCTTGGTAGGGAGTCTGCTTCTCCCTCTGACCCTCTCATGCTCTCTCTATCTCATTCTCTCTCTCAAATAAATAAATAAAATCTTTAAAAAAAAAAAAAAAGTGAAGAGTAATAGAGTCAAGAGCTAAGATATTTACAACTGCAATGATGGATAGTGATAAAATTTAATAGTATAAGAATCAAAGGTTGGGGACATTAAGAAAAAGAAAGGGAGGGGCACCTGGGTGGCTCAGTCGTTAAGCATCTGCCTTCAGTTCAGGTCATGATCCCAGGGTCCTGGTATTGAACCCCGCATCAGGCTCCCTGCTCAGTGGGAAGCCTGCTTCTCCTTCTCCCACTCCCCCTGCTTGTGTTCCCTCTCTCTCTGTGTCTCTCCCTGTCAAATGGATAAATAAAATCTTTAAAAAAAAAAAAAAGGGAGAATAATGAAAAGATAAGGGCATCTTCCTCTTCCTTTCTGGCCCAATGGTATAAGGTCATGGGATAGGTAAGAGCTAACACTTGAGAGAGCTGCAGGACAATCTATTCTAACCCCTCCCTCTCCTACAGGATTCCATTAGAAGAAGACTGAGAATATAGGAGATTTTGCTGATAATAAATTCCAAAAGGTACACTGGAAGTGTTTCAAGAGTCAGAGAGGGTTGAGAAAAAGGGACAAAACAGGGAATATTCAGAGATTTATAGGAATTAAGAGTGTAGGAGATGGGAGGGAAGTGTGCCAGGGGATTCCTGTAGTGACTGATATTAACAGGAATAAGGGATAATGAAATTAGCCTTAGTGCATTCAAGGAAGATAGAGTGAGGAGGCTGCAAGTGTTAGGGAATAAAGAGGAATAAATTACTGGGGCTTGGTCCAAAGGTTCAAGGAAGTCATCCTCTAAGTTCCAGTATACTAGTTTAAAATCAGGTGATATTAGGGGCACCTGGGTGGCTCAGTCATTAAGTGTCTGCCTTCGGCTCAGGTCATGATCCCAGGGTCCTGGGATCGAGCTCCACATCAGGCTCCCTGCTCAGCGGGGAGTCTGCTTCTCCCTCTCCCACTCCCCCTGCTTGTGTTCCTGCTCTCTCTGTCAAATAAATAAATAAAATTTTTATTAAAAAATAATAAATAAAATAAAATCAGGTGATATTTAACAAACATCATATAAATCTGCATGACCACTGACCTGTTAATCTTATTCCAAAAATTTATACAGTTATTCTATGACTCAGCAATACCATGTTTACATTACACAGAAAATCTATAAAGACACAGTTGAAACTTTGCAGCACCATCAATCAACTGGACATAACTGACATCTATAGACTACTTAATCCAATGACAGCAGAACACACATTCTTCTCAAGATCACATGGAGCATTCATCAAGACAGACCACATTTTGGGCCATAAAGCATATCTGAACAAATTTAAAAGAACAGAAATCACACAGTATCTACTTTCAGATCACAATGGAATTAAACTAGTAATCAATAACAGAAGATAACTGGAAAATCGCAAAATACTTGGAGATTAAAAACACACCTTAAAATAACACATGGGTCAAAGAAGAAATCTCAAGATAAATAAATACATTACAAAATATTTTTAACTAAATGAAGATGAAAATACAGCTTACCCAAATTTGTGAGATGCAGTGAAACACAGCCTTCAGAGACATTCATAGCATTAAATGCATATATTAGAAAAGAAGATCTAAAATTAATCATCTAAGCCTCCACCTTAAGGAACTAGAAAAAGAGCAAATTAAGTCTAAAGTAAATAAAAGAAATAATATGATGGAGGAGCAATCAATGATATCAAAAACAGGAAATCAACAGAAAAAAATCAACAAAACTAAAAGCTGGGTCTTTAAGAAGACCAACAAAATGGATAAACCTCTAGCCAGGCTAAGATAAAGAGAGAGAAGACACAAATCACTAATATTAGAAATTAAAGAAGGGACCTGACTACAGATTCCATGCACATGAAGAGGATAATAAAACAATGTTATGAACAGCTCTGTGCCCATAAATATGACAACCTAGATTAAATAAACCAATTCCTTAAAAAACAAAATCTACCAAAGCTCAGGCAAGAAATAGATAATCCGAATAGGCTTATATTAAAAAATTTAATCAATAATTAATATCCTTCCAAAATAGAAAGCACCAGGCCCAAATGTGTTCAATAGTAAATTCTATCAAACATTTAGTAAGAAATTATACCAATTCTCCACAATCTCCTCCAGAAGATAGAAGCAGGGGGAACTTACTCTATAAGGCCACAATTAACCTAACACCAAAACCAGACAAAGACATTACAAGAAAAAAAACAAAAAACAAAAAAACTATAGACCATTATCTCTCATGAAAGATGTAAAATCCTCCAAAAAATATTAGCAAATCAAAGCCAACAAAGCCTAAAAGAAATTATACACCATCCTTTCCAGCCCCAGCCTCGAACATAGCAGTCGCTGAGATGCTGATGCCCAAGAAGAACCGAACTGCCATTTATGAACTCCTTTTCAAGGAGGCAGTGATGGTGGCCAAGAAGGATGTCCACATGCCCAAACACCTTGAGCTGGCAGACAAGAATGTGCCCAACCTTCACGTCATGAAGGCCATGCAGTCTCTCAAATCACGAGGCTACGTAAAGGAACAGTTTGCCTGGAAACATTTCTACTGGTACCTTACCAACAAGGGCATCCAGTATCTCTGTGATTACCTCCACCTGCCCCCCGAGATTGTGCCTGCCACTCTGCGCCGCAGCCACCCTGAGACTGGCAGACCATGGCCCAAAGGTCTGGAGGGAGAGCAACCTGCAAGACTCACACGAGGGGAAGTTGAGACACCTACAGACGAAGCGCTGTGCCCCCTGGTGCTGACAAGAAAGCCAAGGCCGGGGCTGAGTCAGCAACTGAGTTCCCATTTAGAGGCAGATTTGGTCATGGACATGGTCAGCCACCTCAGTGAAGTTGGAGATTGTTTTGTGTTGAATAAATTTGTAGCCAGAAAAAAAAAAAAAAAGAAATTATACAACATAACTAAGGGGGATTTATCCCAGGTATGCAAGGCTGGTTCAACACTTGAAAATCAATTAATGTAACCATTAAATCAACAAGCTAAAGAAACAAAATCAAATGGTCACGTCAACAGATGCAGAAAAAGCTTTTGACAAAATCCAAAACCCATTCATGGTTTAAAAAACTCTCAGCAAATTAGGAATAGAAAGTTCCTCAACTTGATAAAGAACATTTACAAAAAAACCCTACAGCTAACATCATACTTAATGGTGAGAAACTTGAAGCTTTCCCACCAAGTGGTACCTTCTCACCACTGCTTTTCAACATTGCAATGGAAGTCCTAGTTAATGCAATAAGAAAATAAAAGGTATACAGATTGAGAAGGGAGAAATAAAACTGTCTTTGTTCACAGATGATGATAGCCTATACAGAAAATCTGAAAAAAATCAACAAAAAACCTCCTAGAACTAATAATCTATTACAGCAAAACTGCAGAATACAAGGTTAATGTACAAAAGTCAACACTACTATATGCTATCAATGCAGAATTTGAAACTAAAAACATGTTATCATTCACATTACCACCCTCTAAAAATGAAATACTTAGTTATATAACAAAATATGTATAAGATCTAAATGAGGAAAACTACAGAACTCTGATGAAAGATATCAAAGAAGAACTACATAAATGGAGAGATATTCCATGGTCATAGATAGTACTCAATATTGTCAAGATGTCCGTTCTTCCTAACTTGATCTATGGATTCAACACAATCCCAGTCAAAATCCCAGCAAATTATTTTGTGGATGATGACAAGCTGATTCTAAAGTTTATATGAAGAAGCAAAGGACCCAAAATAGCCAACTTAATATTGAAGAAAAAGAACAAAGTTGGAGAACTAATGCTACCCGACTTCAATACTTACTATAAAGCTATGGTAATCAAGACTGTATGGCAATAGATAAAGAAAAGACAAATTAATGGAAGAGAATAGAGACAGAAAAAACAGGCAGAAACAGACCCATATAAATATAGTCAACTGATCTTTGACAAAGGAGCAAAAGCAACAAAACAAAACAAATAGTGCTGGAACAACTGGACATCCACATACAAAAAAATGAATCTACAGACCTTCATAAAAATTAACTCAAAATGGGGGCGCCTAGGTGGCTCAGTCGTTAAGCGTCTGCCTTCGGCTCAGGTCATGGTCCCAGGGTCCTGGGATCGAGCCCCGCATCGGGCTCCCTGCTCCGCGGGAAGCCTGCTTCTCCCTCTCCCACTCCCCCTGCTTGTGTTCCCTCTCTCACTGTGTCTCTCTCTGTCAAATAAATAAAATCTTTAAAAAAAAAAAAATTAACTCAAAATGGATCACAGACCTAAACATAAAACGCAAAACTATAAACCTCCTAGAAGGTAACACTGGAGAAAACCTTGATGGCCCTCAGTATGGCAATGACATTTTATTTAAAATTTTTAAAAGATTATTTATTTATTTATTTTTGAGAGAGAGAGACAGTGCGAGCACGAGCCAGGGGGAGGGGAAGAGGGAGAAGCAGACTCCCTGCTGAGCAGGGAGCCTGACGAGGGGCTCAATCCCAGGACCCTGGGGATCATGACCTGAGCCAAAGGCTTAACCAACTGAGCCACACAAGAGCCCTGGCAATGACATTTTAGACACAACACCAGGGGCGCCTGACTCAGTCGGTTAAGCATCCAACTCTTGATTTTGGCTCAGGTCATGATCTCAGGGTCATGAGACGGAGCCCCACATCAAACTCTGCACTGGGCATGGAGCCTGCTTAAGATTCTCTCTCTCCCTCTCCCTCTGTCCCTCCTCCCCTGCGTGAGCGCACACTCTCTCTCTCTCAAAAATAACTAACTAAATAAATAAAAAATAGACACACCACCAAAGGCATGATCCACGAAAGAAATAATTAAGTCGGTTTTCATTAAAATTAAAAACTTCTGCTATGCAAAAGAGAATGAAGAAACAAGCCTAAGACTAGGAAAACATAACTGCAAAAGCTATCTGATAAAAGACTGTTGTTATCCAAAATATACAAAGAACACTTAAAACTCAAGATAAGAAAACAAACCTGATTAAAAAACGGGCAAAAGATGTGAACGGACACCTCACCAAAAAAGATGGCAAGTAAGCATATGAAAAGATGTTCAACATCATATGCCATTAGGGATATGAAAACTGAAACGAGATACCATTACGAACCTATTAGAATAGCCAAATTCCAAAACACAACACCAAATGATGGCAAGGATGTGGAGCAACAGGAACTCTCATTCATTGCTAGTGGGAATGCAAAATGGTACACTTTGGAAAGCAGTTCTTCAGTTTCTTACAACTAAACATACCCTTAACCATATGATCCAGCAATCAGTCAAGCTCTTTGGTATTTATCCAAATGAACTGAAAACTTATGTCCAAAAAAATTTGCCCAGAGATATTTATAATAGCTTTATTCATAACTGCCAAATTTGGAAGCCACCAAGATGCCCTTCCGTAGGTGAATGGATTTATAAATTGTGGTACATCGGACAATGGAATATTATTCCTCAGTGCTTAAAAGAAATGAGCTATCAAGCCATGGTAAGACATGAAGAAATCTTAAGTGCAAATACTAAGTGAAATAAGCCAATCTGAAAAGGCTACATACTGTATGATTCCAACTATATGAAATTCTGTAAAAGGCAAAACTATGGAGACAGTGAAAAGATTAGCGGATGCCGGGGTTTGGAGGCAGGAAGGATGAAAAGGCAGAGCACAGGGGGTTTTTAGGGCAGTGAAACTATTCTGCATGATGCTACAATGATAGATACATGTCATTGTACCTTTGTCAAAACCCACAGGATGTATACAACACCAAGAGCAAACTCTAATATAAATTATGGACTTTGAATGATAATGATGTGCCAATGTAAATTAATTGACTTTAACAAATGTACCACTCTGGTGCAGGATACTGATAGTGGGGGAAGTTATGCACGTGTGGGGGAATGGAGTATAGGGGAACTCTCTGTACTTTCTGCTAAATTTTGCTTCGAACCTAAAAACTGCTCTAAAAAGCATAGTTAATAAATTTTAAAAAAACAACGAACTAGGAAGGTTCTATTTCCAGAATGACTAAGTACCTACTAAACTGACCTTACTGTAGTTATATTATATATAGTAAGTGTTTAATAATGGAATGAACTGTATAGAATAAATAGACCTACTTTCAAATCAACAGCCTTCATATTACTCAACAGATCAGGATGTATAAGATCTGAGGATATAAACTAATGGCAAGTTTGATCTGCATGGAACAATCAGTGCTTCCTTTCTCAACATATAGGTTAAGTAAAGAGTCTACAGCCATGAATTAGGCTTTTACGTCAATCCTTCTTTCCTGGGTCTGAGGCCCACCTGGATTTTTTGCAGTGATTTGGGGAGAGATGATGATGATGACAGGTAACATTTATGGAGTATGAAGTATGTTATACATATTAACTCAAAGCAAGAGTCCACAGCCCTAGGCAGGCTGAAAAGACCAGATGATGTTCTCAGTCAAAGTCACTTGAACAGGGAAGATTTGATCCAAAACTCTAACTGCTGGGGATCTAAATAGAGAGATAATCATCTCAGAGAGGAACAGCCAGTAGTAATTAATGCCTAGTACTCACATTATAGTTGTGAAATAATGTATAAGGTCTAGAGATGCTAAATTTATTTCTATAGGATGAAAAGGCAAGGTCAGATATATGCTGTTTTTACAAAGTTCCAGGGTAGAGTGCACATAACCCAGTCTGTTTGAGGAACATACCTAAACACAATGAGAGCTTTGCTTTCCAGTCTCAGTAAATCTCCAATCCCCTGGGTCCCCCTGCACTCTTCGTGGTGTCTTCTAATGTGAGAGTTAGTGTTTAAGAGTTTTATGGATTCCTGGAAAAGGTCCATGAGCACACTGAATAGCTGGAGATGAGCCCAGTAAAGTGAGAACCTTCTCCCAAGTACAAAGATCAATTTCAGAATCACCAGACTCTCAGTGTGCTTACACAACTATTCCACATGCACCCTCATTTTCTCCCTCCAAAGACACAGTAAACTGTGAGCAAGGAGACAAACCCAAGTGAAACAGACCTGTCTTATCTGGCTTGATGATGAGCTGTTGCATTGCTTTGGTACTGTTTTATTGCCCAAAGATACACAAGGCCCATGGCTTACCAAACCCATGCAGTAAGCTCTAAACGGCTTCCTACGGTTCTAAGCCTGTTCCATTTCCATTACACCGAGGTCTGGAACTTCCACTGTAAATAATGTAGCAATGAACAGTGTAACAGTGCAACAACCCCTTTAGCAAAGCTAAGGCCCCTCACTGGCTTCCCTGGGGTACAAAAATACATGTCTAGACTAAAATGTATGGCTAACTCAAATAAGGTCTTCTGCCTCATAATTTTTCTATATTCCCCAGTCAGAGGCAACTAAATCAGTCCTTATACTGTCTAGAGGAGCCCAGATTCCAGATGGAGCAGAGTCTGAATATATGAGATCTTTTGCTCAATTCCAATACGTGAAATCAATACCAACAAAAAACAAATATTCCTCTCACCTTTGTTGACTCCTATTCTAACAGAGAAAGTTATCAGGAGTCCCATGAGGCAGAAAACCATCTTTGTAAGGACTGCCCCTTGGGCATGGTAGGACAACATTTAATAAAGCTCTTTTCACACAGCCCCAGATGACTGGAGCCATAACATGCTCTCAGTATACCCCAACAGAGGCCATGGACCCAGGATACAAACCTGGCCCCAAAATATGTACAAGACCAAAAGGAATGTTGGCAGGTCGAGGTAAGAAACAACTAAGAGTCAAAAACAGACTGAACACATTCTCCCATGGAAAGCATGCCCATGAACTTGGTATGCCTCAGTCAACCAAGTGAAGTAACAATGTAATATGCTGAGCCACACAAAGTGAGAAGTAGGAAAGAAGTGTCACTGGCCACTCTTTCATCCCACCTTTCTTAACCTTCAAGCACTCACCTGTGTGGCCATGGAGTGGTGAGTGTGGCCGTGGTAGTGTAGGTGATGTGCTAGAGGTCACAATCAAACTCTTGCGGTTTTTTGTCCGACAACTGCAATGAAAACAGAAATGTCAGTTATAACAGGGTCCTCCATGGGCTCAGAGAACTTAAATGGCTACTGAGGAACAAGAGTGACATCATTCTATGGACTGAGCAGTATCCTACTTTAAACTGAACTGGGTCAGCAAATCCTGTTTGCCCCAGAAAGACTTCATAATTCATAGTGTTCCACCTTATAATAACTTTTGTCACTGTCTTGACTTTTATCTTGTATTACCATTGCACTTTTCTAATGTTTTCGTTTTGCTTCCCAAGCAAACTCAAGGAGCTCCTCTAAAGGTAACAACCATGATTTAATGGTATCTAAAGAAGAAAGGTCATGGTAAATTTGATTTAGAAAACAAAAAACCAAGTCATATTCTCATATCTCATAAAAATTAATGTTCTTGCCATAAAAATGAAACCATTAACTTAACCCATGAAATTTATTTTTTAAAAAACTGCTGGGGCGCCTGGGTGGCTCAGTCATTAAGCGGCTGCCGTCGGTTCAGGTCATGATCCCAGGGTCCTGGGATCGAGCCCCACATCGGGCTCCCTGCCCTGCAGGAAGCCTGCTCCTCCCTCTCCCACTCCCCTGGCTTGTGTTCCCTCTCTTGCTGTCTCTCTCTGTCAAATAAATAAATAAAATCTTTTTTAAAAAACCTGCTTAATCAAGAATTAAGTAATACTTTCATTTCACCATAAATTTCAGAACAGGCCTGGGTTCTTTCTAAAAACTGTCTTCCTATAACAGGTTAATTAATGCCTGAGGCTTTTTCTTGTGGTTGGAGAAAACCAAATCATGATGAAAAGCCATTTCATGTTATACTTGCTAGTGAAAATGTGTATAAATTTATTTGAAAGGCATTAGGGAAGCTTGCTACTTATATTCATCCAAACAAATATTTACCAAACACCTACCCGACACACCAGGCACTGTTCTAGATGCTAGGGAAGCGATAGGAAACAAGAGAAAGTCTCTGTCCTCAAACTGGAGTACTGCTATGAAGAAAGATAAAGAGAGAGGGGTGGGGGAGCAGGTGGAATGTTCAAGAAATAGTAAAGTGGGTGAAAGGAGGGGAGAATGATAGGAAAAGGAGTAGGTTATAAAGGCTATGGGGGTAGATCACAGCCAGACTCTGTAGAGCTGGTAGACTGTCATAAAGAACTACTGGAAATGTGACAAGAAACCACAGAAAGGGTTGAGATCAATCTCAAGAACGAGATCATGATAAGAAATAATAAGCACTTTTCCCTAAGAAACCATCAGGACGAATCTAATCCTGTCTCACAGCCCTCATTACCTTAGTCACCATCATATGTCCAAGCTTCTCTTTCTCTAATTTGACACAGTCTCCCTCTATTCTCTGATCTTCCAACAAAAAAAGCTTACACTGTGCTTCCATGAACTCATTCTGTCGTCAGCAAACTCCCTATATTCCCAACTTCTTTGTTCAACATTCATTTTATTTTTTTAAAGATTTTATTTATTTGACAGAGAGAGAGACACAGCGAGAGAGGGAACACAAGCAAGGGGAGTGGGAGAGGGAGAAGCAGGCTTCCCGCGGAGCAGGGAGCCTGATGTGGGGCTCGATCCCAGGACCCTGGGATCATGACCTGAGCCGAAGGCAGACGCTTAATGACTGAGCCACCCAGGCACCCCTCAACATTCATTTTAAATTCTAGTTCTAACTGAAACCTTGCTTAACCCCCTCCCAATACACACACAGGACACCACAGTCCTGGTGAAATCCCAACCATTTTAAACCCAACTTTCCATCTATTTTACAACTGCACTCAGGCAGCTGAAGGGGACTAAAGAAAAACCCCAAATCATGCTGGCCAGTGTCTCTTTATATTTAAGATGATAACTGTCAAGTGGGTCTCCTTAACCATATTACAGTTACCTAGGCAATGTGTGCTCACTCTCTCTCCAAGACAACTAATTCGCATCTTCTCTCCAAACTTCCAGCACTCCTTCCCCAAATCTCAGCCTCATCTGCTGACTTTGCATTTTATTCAACTAGGGGTAAAAAGCAACGACACAAAAATAGTTCATATTCTGCTATACAAGTCTATTGGCCTAAACTTGTATCCATATACTCTAGTTTCCTATCTACAACAGAAGGAAAGACCATGCTCCTACCGAAGGCAACTATTCTGACTCTCTCTTCTGTAAGAAGTCTGCACCTATACTGCCCTCCCTCTCCGATGCCATGAATTTCTACTTCCTACTAAATCATTCTCATCATCATAGAAACATGCTATCATTTCTACCTTACAAAAATAAAAACAAAATCTTTCCTAGACCTCCCTGACTTGTGCATTCTTTGCTCCCATCTTTAGGAAAGATTCCATGTGGGGGTTCTATACTTGTCATCTTCACACCTTCATTTCCTATTCTCTCTTCAGCCCACTCTAGACAGTCATCCCCATCCTGCCACTGAAACCACTGCTGTCAAAATCACCAAAGATCTTGATCCTCATCTTATGTAACGTCAACATCATTTAGTTTTAACTTCCTCTTTAAAAAAATTTTTTTTAATTGGGATATAATTTACAGTTAATAAAATACACAGATCTTAAGTGTACTGTTCAATGAGATAATTATATACATCCGTATAACAACATCCAAAACAAAATAATTCTATTATCCCCAGAAAGTTCCCATGTGCCCCTTTCCAGTCAACTCCTTGTCTCCCAATCACTTTCTTCTATCATATGGTATTATTTTTGTTTTACTGGATTTCCAATAAGTAGAATTGAACACTATGTATTTTTGTGTGTGTTCCCCTTTTGTTCAACCTAATATCTGTGTAACTCTTCCTGAGACACTTTTCTTTGTTTAGTTTCTAGGACATGATGATTTCCTGGTCTTCCTATCTCACTAGCTGCTCATCTTTTATTCTCCTTTGCTAGTTCATTCTCTCCCTGACCACTAAATCCTTTAGTACTCTGGGGCTCAGATCTGAAATATCTTTTTTCTCTCCCTACACTCACTCCCTAAATGATTTTTTTTTTTTTCCTCCAGTTTCATAGTTTTTGAGAGAGAAGGAGAGCATGAGCAGGGAGTTGGGGGAAAAGGGCAAGGGAGAGAGGAGAGAGAATCTTAAACAGGCTCCACGCCCAGCATGGAGCCCGACGCAGGGCTTGATCTCACGACCCTGAGATTATGACCTGAGCCAAAATCAAGAGTCAGATGCTTAACCAACGGAGCCACTCAGGCGCTCTTCCAGTTTCATAGTTTTAAATCTTTGATGTTGCTGATACCTAGAGTTTTATTTTATTGCTAACACTGTGCTCTCTCCTGTGAGTGCAAGACTCATATATTCAAGTGCCTACTTGACATCTCCAACTGGATGTCTTAAAAGGCATCTCAAATTAACATTTCCAAAACAGAGCTCTTGAATTTCCCTCTAAAATCTGCTGCTCCTCCCTAAGTTGTACTATCTCACTGTGTGGTACCACCATTCATCCAGATGCTCAGGCAAAAACCTATGAATCATTGTTCTTTCTCTTTTCTTCACACCCACATCCAAAACAACCAGCAAGTTCTGTGGAATTATACCTTAAAAATATATCCTGAGTGCAAGCCATTCTCATTACTTCCAATACTACTACTACTCCAGTTCAAATCTATAAAAGATTTCCAAAGGATCTTCCTTCCACTTTGGTTCTTCCTGCCCATCCCCCTGCTCCTACCAGTCGATTCTTCACCTATCAGCCACAGTTAATATTTTAAAATCCATAGATGAAATCATGTGAATTCCCTTTTTAAAAACTCCAATGGCAGAGAACCTGGATGGCTCAGGCAGTTAAGCTCCTGACTCTTGATTTCAGCTCAGGTCATGATCTCAGGGTCCTGGGACCAAGCCCCACGTAGTGCTCCATACTCAGCAGGGAGTCTGCAGGAGATTCTCTCTCTCCTCTCCCTCTGCTCCTCCCCCACTCACACGTGAGCTCTCTCTTCTAAAATAAATAATCTTAAAAAAAAAAAAAACCCTCCAATGGCTTCCCATCACATCTGGAATATAACTCAAACTCCTTACCATGGTGATTCAAATTAACCCTCCTATAAAGATTTTTTTTTTTAAAGATTTTATTTATTTATTTGACAGAGAGAGACACAGCTAGAGAGGGAACACAAGCAGGGGGAGTGGGAGAGGGAGAAGCAGACCTCCCGCAGAGCAGGAAGACCGATGCGGGGCTCAATCTCAGAACCCTGGGATCATGACCTGAGCTGAAGGCAGACAGTTAACTGACTGAGCCACCCAGGTGCCCCAAAGATTTTTTTTTTTTTAAGTTAAGGATCTTAGGTAAGATTTTGTGTTTTGGGTTTTCTTAAAAAGAAACATACCTATGCTTATTCAGCCCCTTGTTCTAAGGGCAAATAGGATACAAATATTGTCACTAGGCCCTTCAGTTTTGAACATGAGAAATTTTACAAAACATACATATGAAACTATATTGACCCTCAGAGAGCTTACCCAGATCAAGGGAATCCTGAGTCAAAAGATACATCAGAGAATTCTGTACTTCAGGTTACCCTATTCCCTCAATAATTAATGCCCTCCCCTCCTGGACTTACCTAATTACACCAAATTTTTAGAAAGCATGAGCTCAAATGAGGATTTGTATGAATGCTCCTTTATTCTTCCAAGCAGGAAAAAGTCTCTCTTTTCTTTGCACTCCTTTAGTACTTGTAGCTTATCCTACTCACAATCTAAGTGTCACTGTGGTACAGTAGAAAGAGATAGGGCTTTGCAATTAGAAGATCTGAGTTTGAGGGGCACCTGGGTGGCTCAGTTGGTTAAGCGTCTGCCTTCGGCTCAGGTTTGATCCCAGAGTCCTGGGATCCGGCCCCGCGTCGGGCTCCCTGCTCAGCGGGGAGTCTGCTTCTCCCTCACCAGGCTCGTGTTCTCTCTCTCTCTCAAATAAATAAAATCTTAAAAAAAAAAAAAAAAAAAAGGGCGGGGTGCCTGGGTGGCTCAGTCATTAAGCGTCTGCCTTCCGCCCAGGTCATGATCTCAGGGTCCTGGGATCGAGCCCCACATCAGGCTCCCTGCTCAGCGGGAGGCCTGCTTCTCCCTCTCCCACTCTCCCTGCTTGTGTTCCCTCTCTCACTGTGTCTCTCTCTGTCAAATAAATAAATAAAATCTTTAAAAAAAAAAAAAGGGCAGCAGCCATTGGATTTGGGGCCCACCCTCATCCAGTGTGACCTCACCTTTAAGAAAAAAAAGAAGACCTGAGTTTGAGATTGGCTGTTTGACCTTGAACAAGCCTCATAAATGCTCATGCTCTGGTGTTCCCAATTATAAAATGAAGATAATATAAACCTTATGTGTCATTCTGGACTCCTCTCTTTCTTTTATATATCAACCCATCATAAATTTTGTTGGCCTTAACATCAAAATATATCCAAATCTGATCATTTCTCACTTCTTTTACCACTACCACCTTGGATCAAGCCACCATCACCTCTTATCTGAATTAAATAAACTAGCTTCCTCATTGGTATTCCTGCTTCCACTTTTGTTCCCCTGGAATCTATTCTCAACAAAACAGCCTTTAAAATATAATTCAGAAAAGACTTCTACTTCCAGTCATGATAGAGTAACAAATAATATAATTACCCTCTCACCTTATATAATAAGCTAGACAAAAAAAAAAAAGAACCATTTTCAGACCCTGGACAAGTAGTAATTCAGGACAGGGATCGCTAAGAGAAGGGGCACAAACAACCTGAGTCCTATGATTACCCGAGCTTACTATCTGAAAAGACTTCCTAGCAACAGTGCAGGGAGGAAGTGACCTGCACAGAGCCTGGCAGTCTCCCTGAGTTGAGAAAACTACCCAAGAAAAGGAGGTGAAAATTCCTCAGTGTACACATAGGGTCAGGAATAGTTTGTGCTCCCACCAGTCAGAAGGGGAAAATCTGGTTATTCATGGGACAGCAGCAAGAAAAAATTAGTCCCAAATGCTACTCTGGTCCTACCTAACAAAGCTTAAAAGCAATCCTGAAAAAGATCAAACTATTGGGGTGCCTGGGTGGCTCAGTCGTTAAGCGTCTGCCTTTGGCTCAGGTCATGAACCCAGGCTCCTGGGATCGAGCCCCGCATCGGGCTCCCTGCTCTGCGGGAAGCCTGCTTCTCCTCTCCCACTCTCCCTGCTTGTGTTCCCTCTCTCGCTGTGTCTTTCTCTGTCAAATAAATAAATAAAATCTTAAAAAAAAAAAAAAAAAGATCAAATTATTTCCAAGTAACTTAACTGTATCCCAGAACAAGGCTCAAAAATATTGAAAGGAATAAAAATGACATATCTGATAAAGGGTTAGTATCCAAAATATATGAAGAACTTATAAAATTCAACACCCAAAAAAACAAATAATCCAGTTTAAAAATGGGCGGAGGACACGAATTGACATTTTTCCAAAAAAGACATAGAGATGCCCAAAAGTCACATGAAAAGATGTTCAACATCACTCATCATCAGGGAAATACAAATCAAAACCATGATGAGATACCACCTCACACCTGTCAGAACAGCTAAAATTAACAACACAAGAAACAACAGGTGTTGGTGAGAATGCAGAGAAAGGGGAACCCTCTTACACTGTTTGTTGTTAGGAATGCAAACTGGTACAGCCACTCTGGAAGACAGTATGGAGGTTCCTCAAAAAGTTAAAAATAGAACTACCCTGGGATCCAGCAATTGCACTACTAGGTATTTACCCGAAGAATACAAAAATACTGATTCAAAGGGATACATGCACACTAATGTTTATAGCAGCACCATCAACAATAGCCAAATTATGGAAAGAGCCCAAATGTCCACTGACAGATGAATGGATAAAGAAGAGGTGGTGTACACACACACACACACACACACACAAAACGGAATCTTACTCAGCCATAAAAAAGAATGAAATCTTGCAATTTGAGACGATGTGGATAGAGCTAAAGAGTATTATGCTAAGCAAAATAAGTCAGTCAGAGAAGGACAAATACCACATGATTTCACTCATATGTGGGATTTAGAAACAAAACAAAGGAACATAGGGAGAAAAAGAAAAAAAAGAGAGGAAAACCAAGAACCAGACTCTTAACTATAGAGAACAAACTGAAGGTTGCCAGAGGGGAGGTGGGCAGGGGGGGATGGGTTAAATACATGATGGGGATTAAGGAGAGCACTTGTTGTGATGAGCACCAGGTGTATGGAAGTGTTGAATCACTAAATCCTACACCTAAAACTAATATTACACTGTATGTTAACTAACTGGAATTTAAATTAAAAAAGGAATAAAAAATATTTAGCATATAACAAGTCCACAGTTTTGTAGGTAATAAAAAATTACTAGGCATGGAAAAAAGCAGGAAAATATGACCCATAATGAGGGGGGAGAAATCAACAGATGCAGAAATGATACAGATGATAGAACTAAGAGAACATTAAAATTGTTATTATAACTATATTCCATATTTTCAATAAGCTACAGGAAAGTATCGGCATGTGAAGGAGAGATTTATGAATATTTATGATATTTAAAGAACACAAATAGAACTTCTAGAGAATAAAAGTCTCAGATGAAAATTAAACTGGATGGCATTAACAGAGATGAGGCACTGCAGAAGATCAGTGAATCCAGACATAGCAAGAGAAGCTATGCAAAATGAAACAGAAAAGCAAATTTTTAAAAATGGAAAGAGCAACAGTGAGCAGTGGGACAACTTCAAGCAGACTAGACGTGTAATTAGAGTCCCTAAAGGGAAGAGAGAGGCCAAAAAAATATTTGAAGAAACAATTGCTGAAAAATTTCCAAATTTGATAACTATAAACTCACAGATCCAAGAAACTCAATGAACCCCAAGCACAAGAAACAGAAGAAAAATATACCAAAGTACATCATAATCAAATTACTTAGAACCAGTGATAAAATCTTAATAGTACCACATAGAAAAATTATGTAACACACAGAAAAACAAAGATAACGACAACAGACTTCTCATTGGAAAATGATACAAGTCAGAAGATAGAAAAGAAACACCTAAAAATAGGGAACCCCAAATTCAATACCAAGTGAAAATATCTCTAAAAAAGGTAGCCAAAATAATGACTTTTTCACTCATACAAAAGTTGAAATAATTCATTAACAACAGACCTGCATTAAGGCCTTCAGGCAGGAGGACATGATACCAGATAGAAATCTAGATCTACACAAAGCAAAGAAAAGCACCAGAAATGGTGAATATATGGCAAATATAAATCTTGTTTTTATTTTTAAAACGACTTTAAAGGATAACTGGATTTTAAAGGAAATATAATAATTTACTGTGGGCTTTACAAGCCTATGTAGATACAAAATGTGGGACAGCCACAGCACAAAGGCTCGGAGGGAAGAATGGAAGTACACCACTGTGAGGCTCTTACATTAAATGTGAAGTGATATAATATTACTTGAAGGTAAACTGAAGTGAGTTAAAATTTTATACTATAAATACTAATGCAACTACTAAAAAAAAGGTACAGTTAATAAGCCAACAAAGGAAATAAAATGGGACCATAAAACATACTCAATCCAAAAAAAGGCAAAAAAAAAAAAAAGAAGGGAAAAACAAGTACAGTTGGGCAAAAGAGAAAAATAATAAGATAATAGATTTAAACCAATTACACCAATAATCACATAAAAAATAAGTGTTCTAAATACATATTTGAATTACAGCAGAGACTGTCAGATTGAACAAAATAGCAGGGCCAAACTATATGCTGTTTATTATTTGTGACAGCCAAAAACTAGAAACCACCTCAAATATCCACTGACATGAACGATAAATCATAATATGTCCATAGAGTGGACGACTATCCAGTAAAAAAGGAATGAACTACTAAGTCACACAATGGATGAATCGCAAAATAATTATGATGAAAGCAAGAAGAAGCCAGACATAAAAGAGTACATACTGAATGATTCCATTTATATTAAATTTAAGAAAATGCTAACTAACCTACAGTGACAGCAGATTAGTGGTTGCCTGACCAGAGGCAGGAGAGGGATTATAATTTGGGGGACTTATAGATATGTTTATCTTGACTGTCATAATGGTTTCACAGATGTATACATATATCAAAACCCATCAAATTGTACGTTTTATAAACATGTACAATCTAGTATAATTCAATCATACTTCAACAAAACTGTAAAAAAAATTTTTTTTTAATGTAAGTAATATCAGAGTCAATCTTCTGCTTAAAATTCTCCCTGTCTCACTGAAAGTAAAAGTCAATGTTCTTACAGTGGCCTACAAGGCTTTACATGGTCTGGATCTCCATTCCCTCTTTCCCTCTTATTCACTCTACTCCAGACACGTGGGTCTCCTCC
The DNA here is from genome assembly GCF_004348235.1 of Phoca vitulina. Classification (NCBI taxonomy): domain Eukaryota; kingdom Metazoa; phylum Chordata; class Mammalia; order Carnivora; family Phocidae; genus Phoca; species Phoca vitulina. The sequence goes on from NW_022589705.1 coordinate 65,444,291, forward strand.
CTTTTCTTAGAGTAGGCCACGCATGCCACTGCCTCAGGGCCTTTACAAATGGTATTTCCTTTGCCTCTGTTTCCCCAGATAGCCTCATGGTTTGCTTCCTCACATCCTTCAGGTTTTTGTTCAAGTGCAGTCTTCTCCATGAATTTGCCCCTAATCATTCTATTTATTTATTTGACAGAGAGAGCGAGAGCAGGAACACAAGCAGGGGGAGTAGGAGAGGGAGAAGCAGGCTTCCCGCGGAGCAGGGAGCCTGATGCGGGGCTGGATCCCAGGACTCCGGGATCATGACCTGAGCCGAAGGCAGACGCTTAATGACTGAGCCACCCAGGTGCCCCCCTAATCATTCTATTTAAAATGTAACTCCCTCCCCAAACTCTCTAGCTCCATTTCCCAATGTATTTTTCTCAAGAGAACTTATCACTAACATACTATATATTTTGCAAATTCATTTCGTTTGTTGTCTCTCTTCCCATTAGAATCTAAGCTCCATGAGGTCAGAAGCTTGTGTATGCTTTGCTTACTGCTGTATTTCTCAATTCCTAGAACACTGCCTGGCACATGGCAGGCTCTCAAAAAATATTTGTTAAATGAATGAATGGATGAATAGGATTTGTCATAAGGATTAAAATAAGATACTTGTATACCTTACATGTGTAAGGTATATCAAACCATTATTTCTAAACTCCTTGTGTATGAAAATGAAGATCTCCTGACACTGGAGGGACAGATAATTGATTCTAATTTCATTTGCCATGATCTTACTTAAAATTTAAAAGAAAATCCAAAATACTAAAGATCATATTTCCAGGCCACATGCCTTTTTATGAAGGTACACATAATCTCAATTGGCAAATCTGCAACAGCCGCCAGGGGAAAAAAAGTCAGACACCCTGATACAGACGCCATGACTCAGCTGGGATCCGAAACAAGGAACTGGCTAATTTTTCCATTTCAACAGGCTCTGGCCATTGCCCCAGGATCCTCGAAGATAAAGAACAGTTCTTAATTCCTTCATCCCAGTAAGATGAAAGTACTGGATGTTTACAGAGTCAGCCACACGAACTCTCAGCTGATGGGAGGAAACCTAGAAGGCCTCTGAGCTGATGCTCTGCTGCCTACGGCAAGAACTGGGTTAAACCAGACTGCTGTTCAATACCATCCCAGTCACTTGGTCACTTGGAGCAAGACCTGGCATTTCATTTTCCTCTATGTTTCTCCACAGTCATCTCAGTGGATAGTGGGAGCAAAAACTAAAGCACCTGTGCAATCTCTGTGATACTGTCGAACTGTGGCCATATCTGGAGAAATCCCAGCCTTCAAAAATTCTTCTTTCCATCAACTAGCAGGTATGCAAATCTGACCCCTACCCCCTCCCTCCAGGAGCTGCTGTAAACTCATTTAGGAGGTCTGCTTCTTCCCAGTCTGAAGCAATACAGGGTATGGAGTAGGAAGCATAGTTGCAGACCCCTTACACCTCTCCAATCTCCAAATCCCACAAGTCCAGCTGCTCCGAGAAACTTGAGAACTCAGTAACTGGCTAACAAGTGGCTACTTCCCTTCAGAATTTAGAGTGAGGAAAAGACCACTTCTGGTTCATTAAGCGTGATCAATAAAATACAGAAGAATCTGGGATCATTTAAGGTCAAGGACTTTCAGATGTTATTTCAGAGTAACAACCATGACAATGTCCCTGTGAAGACTAAGAAGCTAAACTTCCAAATTCATTCTATGAGGTCAGCATTATAGATACCAAAACCAGGTAAAAACACTACAAAAAAAGAAAACTACAGACCAATATCTCTCATGAACACAGATGCAAAAATCCTCAACAAAATATTAGCTAATCAAATCCAACAACACATTAAAAAAATCCACCCACCACAATCAAGTGGGATTTTTTCCTGGGACACAAGGATGAGTGAATATTTGCAAATCAATCAACGTCATATAGCACATCAATAAGAGAAAGGACAAAAACCATATCATCATTTCAATAAATGCAGAAAAAGCATTTTTGTCAGTACAATTTCCATTCATGAAAAAACCCAACAAAGTAGGTTTAGAGGGAATATACCTCAACATAATAAAGGCCATATATGAAAACCCACAGCAAACAGCATACTTTGAGAAAAACTGAGAGCTTTCCCCCTAAGGTCAGAAACAAGACAAGGATGTCCACTCTCACCACTTTTACTCAACATAGTACTAGAAGTCCTAGCCTCAGCTATCAGACAAGAAATAAAAGGCACCCAAATTGGTAAGGAAGAAGTAAAACTTTCACTATTTGTAGATGACATGATACTATAGAAAACCTGAAAGACTCCACCAAAAAACTGCTAGAATGGATAAATGAATTCAGTAAAGTCACAGGATACAAAATCAATATACAGAAATCTGTTGCATTTCTAGACGTCAATGATGAAGTAGCAGAAAGAAATTAAGAAAATAATCCCACTTACAATTGCACCAAAAAGAATAAAATACCTAGGAAAAAACTTAATAAAGGAGGTGAAAGACCTGTATTCTCAAAACCATAAAACAGGGCGCCTGAGTGGCTCAGTTGTTAAGCATCTGCCTTCGGCTCAGGTCATGATCTCAGGGTCCTGGGATGGAGCCCCGCATCAGGCTCCTTGCTCAGCGGGAAGCCTGCTTCTCCCTCTCCCACTACCCCCGCTTGTGTACCCTCTCTCGCTGTGTCTCTCTCTGTCAAATAAATAAATAAAATAATAAATAAATAAATAAATACAATAAAACACTGATGAAAGGAATTGAAGATGACACAAACAAATGTAAAGATATTCCATTCTCAAGGATTGGGAGAAAATATTGTTAAAGTGTCGATACTACCCAAAGGAATCTACAGATTTAATGCAACAGGGGCACCCAGTTGTCTCAGTCAGAGCATGCGACTCTTGGTCTCGGGGCTGTGAGTTCAAGCCCTGAGTAGGGTGTGGAGATTACTTAAAAAAAATAAAATCTTAGGGGCACCTGGGTGGCTCAGTTGGTTAAGCGTCTGCCTTCGGCTCAGGTCATCCCAGGGTCCTGGGATCGAGCCCTGTGTTGGGTCGGGTTCCCTGCTCAGTGGGGAGTCTGCTTCTCCCTCTGTCCTTGCCCCTGCTCATGCTCATGCTCTCTCTCTCTCTCTCTCAAATAAATAAATAAAATCTTTAGAAAAAATTTTAAAAAATAAAATAAAATCTAAAAAAAAAAAATACCAACAGCATTTTTCATAGAATTAGAAGAAATAATCTGAAAATTTGTATGGAACCACAAAAGACCTTGAATAGCCAAAGCAATCATGAAAAAGAACAAAACCGCAGGTATCACAATCCCAGATTTCAAGATATAATACAAAGCTGTAGTAATCTTAACAGTATGGTACTGGCACAAAAATAGACACATAGACGGCATGGAACACAACAGAGAGCCCAGAAATAAACCCATGATTATACGGTCAATTAGTCTTCAACAAAGGAGGCAAGATTATGTAATGGGAAAGAGTCTCTTCAACAAATGGTGCTGGGAAAACTGGGCAGCTATATAAAAAAAGAATGAAACTGGACCACTTTCTTACACCATACACAAAAATAAACTCAAAATGGATTAAAGACCTAAACGTGAGACCTGAAACCATAAAAATCTTAGAAGAGAGCACAGGTATTAATTTCTCTGACATCAGCGATAGCACCGTTTTTCTAGATAGGTCTCCTGAGGAAAGGGAAACAAAAGCCTCCCCCCCCCAAAAAAACCCTAAGGGGACTGCACCAAAATAAAAAGCTTCTGCACAACAAAGGAAACCATTAACAAAACTAAAAGACAGGTCGCCTGGGTGGCTCAGGTGTTAAGCCTCTGCCTTCCGCTGAGGTGATGATCTCAAGGTCCTAGGATCAAGTCCCACATCAGGCTCCCTGCTCCGAGGGAAGCCTGCTTCTCCCTCTCCCACTCCCCCTGCTTGTGTTCCCTCTCTCACTGTGTCTCTCTCTGTCAAATAAACAAAACCTTAAAAAAAACAAAAAACTAAAAGACAGTTTACTTAATGGGAAAAGTTATTTGCAAACAATATATCCACTAGGGGGCTAATACCCAAAATACATAAAGAACTGATACAACTCAAAAACACACATATATCCAATTTAAAAATAGGCAGAAGACGTGTCTAAACAGACTTTCTCCAAAGAAGACATACAGATGGCCAACAGGCACATGAAAAGTTGTTCAACATCACTCATCATCAGGGAAATGCAAATCAAAACTACAATATTGCCTCACACCTGTCAGAATGACTAAATCAAAAACACAAGAAACAACAAGTGTTGGGAAGGATGTGGAGAAAAAAGAACGCTCGTTCACTATTGTTGGGAATGCAAACTGGAGCAGCCACTGTGGAAAAAGAGTATGGAGGTTCCTTGAAAAATCAAAAATATAATTACCATATAATCTAGTAATTCCACTACCGGGTGTTTACCCAGAGAGTACAAAAACACTAATTCAAAAAGATATATGTATCCCTAAGTTTACTGCAGTGTTATTTACAATAGCCAATATATGAAAGCAACCCAAGTATCCATCAATAGATGAATGGATAAAGAAGATGTGGTATATATATGCAATGGAATATTACTCAGCCATCAAAAGAATGAAATCTTGCCATTTGCAATAATATGGATAGACCTATAAGGTAAAATGCTCAGTGAAATAAATTAGTCAGAGAAAGACAAATGCTATATGATTTCACTCATATGTGGAATTTAAGAAACAAAACAATTGAACAAATTTAAAAAAGAGACAAAAAACCCAGAATCTTAACTATAGAGAACAAGCTGATGGTTACCAGAGGGGAGGAAAGTGGGGGGATAGGTGAAATAGGTGAAGAGGATTAAGAGTACACTTTATCTGCGTTAAGCATGGAGTAATGTATAGAATTGTTGAATCACTGTATTGTACACCTGAAACAAATATAACATTGTAAATTATACCAGAATTTAAAAAGTAAATAAGTGAATCAGTAAATAAATAAATAAGAAAAAAAAGACTAAGAAGCTAGAGGGGGAGAAAAGGTGTGTTCTCTCAGTCAAGAAAGGGTGCTGCTTGGAAATAAACCCATTATTTATCTTTTGCCTGGATTATTTCAACAGCCTCCTAACTATTCTCGCTGGTTTACTCTTGTCTCCTATTCCCAGTCTATTCTCAAGAAGTCACAGTGATCTTTTAAAAACATAAATCAGATTATTTTACTCTGCCCAAACCTTCCAAAGGCTAATTTCACACAGAGATCAGTAGCTACTACAGTCATTGCATGAATTATTCCCTCTACCTGAAATGCCCTTTCCCCTGTAATACAATGGCAAAAATCCCTTACCTCTTTCAAGACCTACTAAAATGTGACTTACCTATTTCCCTATATGATACTGTGACCTGCTCTCCCCTAATCTCCCTTACTCTACCTTTTCTTTTCTTTTCCTTTTTTTTTTTTTTTTTTTGATGGAAGCTCTTCTTGGATTAATCAAGTATTTTTTAACCCCTCCTTCAGTGATTTGGAAATTATACACTCTTATTTCCTTTTTTAAAAAACAGTAATTATTATTATTAAAGTCTTTTTTTTTTTAAAGATTTTATTTATTCATTTGAGACACAGAGATACAGAGAGAGAGAGAGAGCACGAGCAGGGGGAGAGGCAGAGGGAGAGGGAGAGGGAGAAGCAGGATCCCTGCTGGGTCAGGAGCCCAATGTGGGGCTTGATCCCAGGACCCTGGGATCATGACCTGAGCCGAAGGCAGACGCTTAACCATCTGAGCCACCCAGGTGCCCCCATTATTATTAAAGTTTTAACAAGTATTCTTGTCTTAACAAAGTCTAAGGTTAGCCAGCATCTCAACTCTTCTGAACAAAATTAAAAGATCTTAACTCCAATTCTCCCCTATCCCCTTTCAACTTACATGTATTTGGTCCAGTATTTCAGGTCTAGGTTGTTTTTATATTGTCAAATTAATAATTATTAGTGTTCTATGCAAGAATTGTTTGCTTAGGGGCGCCTGGGTGGCTCAGTCGTTAAGCGTCTGCCTTCGGCTCAGGTCATGATCCCAGGGTCCTGGGATCGAGCCCCGCATCGGGCTCCCTGCTTGGGGGGAAGCCTGCTGCTCCCTCTCCCACTCCCCCTGCTTGTGTTCCCTCTCTCGCTGTCTCTCTCTCTGTCAAATAAATAAATAAAATCTTAAAAAAAAAAGAATTGTTTGCTTAAACTTACTCATAGATTTTCCAATTTCTTTGCTCAGCATTTCCTCTTAGATCTCACACCTTTCTTCCTCTTTTCTTAGCAATGATTTCAGTGAGAATCTGATAGTGATAAACCTTCTCAATTTTGATCTTTGTCTGAAAATGTCTTTATTTTGCTCAATGACTTTCAAGGATAATTAAGCAGGTATGGAATCCTACAACCTCTTATTGAGAGTGACTTTTTTCTCAGTATCTTAAAGATATTATCCCATTGTTTTATGGCTCCTGTTACTGCAGTTAAGAAGCTTGCTCTTAGGGGCGCCTGGGTGGCTCAGTCGTTAAGCGTCTGCCTTCGGCCTGGGTCATGGTCCCGGGGTCCTGGGATCAAGCCCTGCATGGGACTCCCTGCTCAGCGGGGAGTCTGCTTCTCCCTCTCCCACTCCCCCTGCTTGTGCTCCCTCTCTCGCTGTGTCCTGTCAAATAAATAAAACCTTTAAAAAAAAAAAAAAGAAGCAGCAGCAGCTTGCTTTTAGGATTGTTATTCCTTTGTAGTTAATTTTTCTTTTTTCTCTAGTTTTTTTTTTTTTACCATTAACCTTGTTTTTTAGATATAATTCACATGCCACAGAATTCAACCTTTTAAAGTATATAATTCAGGGGGTTTTAGCATCCTCGCAAAGCTGTGCAACCATCACCGCTAATTCCAGAACACTTTCATTACCCCCAAAAGGACTCCTGTAACCATAAACAGTCACTCCCATTCCCCCTTCTTCCCCCACCTCCCTTACCAGGCAACCACCAATGTTACTTTCTATCTCTATGGATTCAGCTATTCTGGATATTTCATAGAAACGGAATAATACATTATGTGGTCTTTTGTGTCTGGCTTCTTTCAGTTAGCATAATGTTGTCCAGATTCACCCACATTGTGGTATTTATCAGTACTTCATTTCTATTTATGGCTAAATTATATTCCATTGTGTGAATATGCCACATTTTATTTATCCATTCAAAATTGATGGACATTTGGGTTGTTTCTATTTTATGGCTATTTTAAATAATATTGCTATGAACATTTGTGTATTTGTGTGTATATCTGTTTTCAATTTTCTTGGGTGGACTTCCTTACTGAACTCATTTGTTAGAGTTCTTTTAGCTTTTGTGGATTCTTGAGGGTTTTCTAATTTCTTTCAAGACCTGTTTTTATGGTTCTGCAATTTTACTGCAATGTATCTAGATGGAGATTTATTTCTGCTTATTGTACTTCATGATGTTATTTTATTTCTAATCAATTCTGGAAGGTCTCAATCATTATCTCTATAAATATTGCCTTTCCCCCATTTCTCTATATTCTGTTGGACATTCTTATTGTATCTTCCATACTTCTTAGCTCTCATTCGTACTTTCCATCTTTCCATCTCTGTGCTGCACTCTAGATAAAATTTTACTAACTTTGTCCATGGCTTTACTATATAACCTGACTGTTAAGTTTTCAAATTTAATGACACAACATATTTAATTTATTGAATTCTAATTCACATTTTTCCCAAATATGCCTGATCTTTTTACTAAATATGTCTTTTTTCTCTTGTCTTTTATGTTTTTGTTCATTTTAAATATACTTATTTCATAATCTTTATCCGTAATGTTACTTTCTGAAGTTCTCAGGCTTACTGTTTCTTTTTTTCTATTGAATCTCATTTGTGGTAGATTGTTTCCTTGTATGATCTATAATTTTGTACTGTGAAATCACTTTCATTGTGGCTTTATATATGGAAACCCTGCACTACCTGATTTCAGGGTGTGTCATTTAAATGAAGTTTTGAGTTTCTTTCTGACAGATTTGTCAAGGTTATTACCACCTCAGAATCAGTTCCTAGACCACATATACATTATAAACTCCAGGTTCCAAATTCACTTGAATAAAAGCCTACAGTTAAAAATTCTCAAGGAAACTTTTTATTATTAAGAGCCCTATTTAAAATGGAGATGAGGGACACCTGGGTGGCTCAGTCAGTTGGCTGTCTGCCTTCAGCTCAGGTCATGATCTCAGGGTCCTGGGATCAAGTCCCACATCGGGCTCCCTGCTCAGCAGGAAGCCTGCTTCTCCCTCTGCCTGCCACTCCCCCTGCTTGTGCTCTCTCTTTCTCTCTCTGATAAATAAATAAATAAAATCTTTTTAAAAAATAAATAAAAATAAAATAAAAAATAAAATAAAATAAAAACCAAGATGAGACTAAAGAACTTCTTTTCATCTCTCCATGCCAGTGGTAAACCGTTTTCCTAGTCCACTGAGGGTAAAGTCCTCTGAGGGTCCTAATTATATATGGGATCTCAATTCTATATTACCTTAGAGTCTCCCTATCCCAAACAAGCTCAAGGCCTTATCCTCTTTTCCCTAAAGGATATCAAGACTAGTACACTTCCTCCTTATCCCACTTTCTTGGAAGTTCCACACTGGTTTCCACTGTTCAGCTACTGTTTTCTTAAATTTGGGTCCCTTGGCATTTTCTTCACAGTCTATTGAATTTAGCTATGCATTTAAAGCAATAATCATAATAGCTAATATTTATTGAGTGCTAACTGGGCACCATTTAAAGCATTGCATGTAGTATCTCATACCCTATGAAGCAGGTACTATTATTATTCCCCTTATACAGACAAGGAACTCGAGGCACAGAGAGGCTAAGTAGTTTGTCCTATGTCACAATAAGGTACTAACATTTTTGAAAACCGAATGTAATTTACATCTCTGCTCTAGGACTTTCTCAATGTGAAATTGCTTCTTGGCATTTTGGCTAAGATCATGTGTAGGACTTTCTTAATGTGGATCTCCATTCTAAAGATGATTCAGAAGGCATGTATCCACAAAAACAAGGGTATGATTCAGCTTGTAGCAGTTTATAACAGCCAAACCTAAAAGTCCAGCAACATCGTCCTGCAACAATAACAACTTAGAAAAGAAATAAACATAGGCCTAAAGTTCAAATGTCAATGTCCAAGGTACCACCACATGGATTTAAAAGACCCAGAATGCTTGGAAGGAATCAACAGTTTTAAAGTAAAAAACCTGTGGGGGGGGGGGGGAAACTGGCCAAATGTAGACCAGTGCAATATCCTCCCCTGTTAATTGTGTGACATGGTGGGAAGTTTCCCTAACATGGCGGCAGCAACATGTCCCCACCCCCAGTCTCAAGATGAAGAAAGAATTACCCACCACACCTTAGTAAGTGTGCCCACCATCTAGAGACCAGATAATTCTGTCATTTGGTGACTGTAGTTGATGTTCACATTCCCAGGGTTCTAAATTAATAAACCTGGCCATAAAGATGGGAGAGAAATTCAAAAGCCCAAGAGTGGGCACTGCTTCAGAATTTGTGTATTCTAAGCATGTCTGTATTTTCAGGGCCCAGGACAATGGCTGATACACAGTTATTATTACTTGAGTAACTAATGAATAAGACAGAATGGTCCTATCATACATTTTTAAAGCAGTACATCACTTGGTAGTCAAAGGAAAGTGGCCAATGAGATTTTATTTATTTATTTGTCAGAGAGAGAAAGAGAGAGCACGCACAGCAGGGGGAGTGGCAGGCAGAGGGAGAAGCAGGCTCCCCACTGAGCAAGGAGCCTGATGCAGGATTAGATCCTAGGACCCTGGGATCATGACCTGAGCCAAAGGCAAATGCTTAACAGACTGAGCCACCCAGGTATCCTGAGACTAAGGATTTTTTCCTTGAATGAAGTATACTTTCACTAAAGAGGCCCTCCACAGATACAGGCCCTGGTAAAATGAAATAGTATAAAGTTATTTTTGATTACACAGTGTCTAGGAAGTTGTGGTAAATTTGGTTTGTCTTTACTAATTCCCATGGTTTCTACATTTCTTTGGAAATTCCAAATTATGAGCCCACTCCCAGGTTACATTTCCAGACCAGTTTCTTTGAGAGCTATTGGTTAAAGGGAGATATAAAAATGTCTTGAAGGGGCACCTGGCATGCTCAGAAGGGCATGCCACTCTTGATCTTGGGGTCATGAGTTTGAATCCCACACTGGGTGTAGAGATTACCTAAATAAATAAATAAACTTAAAAAGATGTTGTAATGACACCGTATGTTAGTCCAACATCCAGATTAAACCCTGCATTAGTAACAGCCCTTCTTTCCTGCCTCCTTCCTCAATAAATAGCTCAGCTGTCTGGCCTATGCCCAAATTTCCATAATAGAGAAGATTAGAACACAGTTCTGTTTCTATGAAGCAGCAGTACAAACAGAGGCTACTTTAAGGACCAGGCCCCCACTTTCAGTAGCCAAATTCTATCACAGTGGTTTTTAGTGACAGTTAATTGTGAGGTTCAAAGGACTAAAAAAAATGTGCAAATATAATCAATCCTTGGCCTTCAGAGGCCCAAGAAAGAAGAAACTTAGATATGTCAGGGAAGAGAACTCAAGCAACATATACTGACACAGTTTCCTTTTAAGAATCTGGGTGTCTATGCTCCACAAAAATGAAAGATTAAATTAAGAAGAAGGCAGAAGGCCTGGGGAACTCAGAACGCACAGTGGAGTGAGGTACTGGGAATACCATGACAACAACTATGCCAGAGGACTGGAGAATACTCAGTCTAGAGTGGAACAGAAGAAGAGAGGGCTCTAGGAGTAATGCTGGGGTGATCAGATCATCTGATGTAACATACTGAGAAGCACTTTGCAGCTTAGATGGAAATTTCTATAATGGGCAAATGAATTCTAATGCTAAGAAAGTCAGTCAATAAAATCAATGATGGGAAGATGAATTTCTTTGGGTCAAAATTCAACTAATTGGGATGCCTGCGTGGCTCAGTCAGTTAAGCATCCAACTCTTAATTTTGGTTCAGGTTATGATCTCACGGTTTTTAGATGAGCTCCAGGCTGGGCATGAAGCCTGCTTAAGATTCTCTCTCTCCCTCTCCCCCTACCCCGCTCACGCTCGCTCTTTCAGAAAGAAAGAAGAGAAGAGAAAGAGAAAGAGAAAGAGAAAGAGAAAGAAAGAAACTCAACTAAAAGAAATCTGAGAAAGTCTTTTAAATACTATAGCTTATCAGAAATATAAATAACATTTTTAAAATAAAAATTAATGAATCAAAACCAGCAGTAATAAGAATAGATATGGAAAATAATTTAATTAGCTATTTTATAAATTAAAATTGTAGATGTTGAAAGGATAAGTGGATAAAGAAAATGTGGTATAATAGAGAGTGGATTATTATTCATCCATAAAGAAGAATGAAAACTTGTCATGTGCAACAACATGGATGGACCTCAAGGGCGTTATACTAAGTGAAATAAGTCAGACAGAAATAGATAAATACCATATGATCTCACCTATATGTGGAATATAAAACAAACTTAGCTTGTGGATCTAGAGAACAGACTGTAGTTGTCTTAGGTAGGGGTTGGGGGGGACAGCAAAATGGGTGGAGGGGGTCAAAAGATACAAATTTCCAGTTATAAAATGAATGTCATGGGAGTTTAATTACAGCATGGTGACTCTAGTTAATAATACTGTATTGCATATTTGAAAGTAGCTAAAAGAGGGGATCTTGAAAGTTTGCATCACAGGGACACCTGGGTGGCTCAGTTGGTTGAGCATCCAACTCTTGATTTCGGCTCGGGTCCTGATTTCAGGTTGTGGGATAGAGCCCCATCCATGTTGGGCTCCAGGGTCAGTGTAGCGTCTGCTTGAGATTCTCTCTCTCCTTCTCCCTCTCCCTCTGCCCCTGCCCCTGACCCCGCTCAGTCTCTCTCCCTCTCAATTAATTAATTAATTAAAAGAAAGTTCTCATCACAAGAAAAAAATTTTGTAGCTGTGTATGGTGATGGATGTTAACTGGACATACTGTAGTGATCGCTCACAATATATATAAATATCAAATCATTATGTTGTATGAAACTAATATAATGTCAGTTATACCTCAATTTTAAAAATTATTAAAACTCAACAGATGAGATAAACTCTGAGGTAAAATAATCAAAAAGAGAATTAGTGAAAGACAATGCTAAGGAACCCACTCAAAGACACAATGAATGGATGATTATGAGTTTATTTTCCTGAATAAGCTCCCTTATTTGGGACCATAATGCAGAGGCCCAAGGACAGACTTACAGGTAGAAAAAACTGCAATATAATGAGCTTCCTTATGAACCACAGACACTTCCATATAGTCTAGGTCACTGCCTTGGTCCTTCTACATGAACTTCTTGCAAACATTTAGACTAGGGAGTATATACTTCTTTTAAAAATAATTAGTAATCCAGGGGCATCTGGGTGGCTCAGTCATTAAGCGTCTGCCTTTGGCTCAGGTCATGATCCCAGAGTCCTGGGATCGAGCCCCGCATCGGGCTCCCTGCTCGGCGGGAAGCCTGCTTCTCCCTCTCCCACTCCCCCTGCTTGTGTGCCCTCTCTCGCTGTGTCTCTCTCTGTCAAATAAATAAATAAAATCTTAAAAAAGAAAAAAAACAGGGTGCCTGGGTGGCTCAGATGGTTAAGCGTCTGCCTTCGGCTCAGGTCATGATCCCAGGGTCCTGGGATCGAGTCCCGTGTCAGGCTCCCTGCTCAGCGGGGAGCCTGCTTCTCCCTCTGCCTCTCTCTCTCTCTCTCTGTCTCTTATGAATAAATAAATAAAATCTTTAAAAAATAATGATAAAATAAAATAAAATAAGTAATCCAAATAAGTCCAGAACAAAATCTATGCAAAGATACTACCGAAAATTAATGTCCAGAATATATAAAGAACTCCTACAACAACAACAAACAACACCAGATTTTAAAATGACCAAAGGACTTGAAAAGACATTTCTCCTAAGAAGATATATGTATGATCAACAAGCACATAAAAAGCTGCTACACACCACTAATCATTAAGGAAATGCAAATCAAAACCACAATAAGCTGGGAGGCCTGGGTGGTTCAGTCGTTAAGCATATGCCTTCGGCTCAGGTCATGATTCCAGGATCCTGGGATCGAGCCCTGCGTCGGGCTCCCTGCTCAGCAGGAAGCCTGCTTCTCCCTCTCCCACTCCCCTTGCTTGTGTTCCCTCTCTCGCTGTCTCTCTCTCTGTCACGTAAATAAATAAAATCTTTAAAAAAAAAAAAAAAACCACCACAATAAGCTACCACTACACACCCACTAGAATGGCTATAACCAATAAGACAGTATATCTAGTGTTGGTGAGGAGGTAGAAAAACAATCCCTCAAGTATCACTGGTGGGAACAGAAAATGATACAGCCACTGCAGAAAACAGTTTGGAGGTTTTTAAAAAGTATAAACTTACCATACAACACAACTTCATTCCTAGGATCTGCCCAAGAGAAATGGAAACATATGTGCACACAATGACATGTATGTAAATGTTCACAGCAACATTTATGCCAAATAGTCCCAAACTGGAACCAGTCCAAATGTTCATCAACTGGTGAATGGATTAACAAAATGTGGTCTATCCATACAATGAAACATTAGTCAGCAATAAAAAGGAATAAACCTCAAAAACATTATGCTAAAAGAAGCCGGAAACAAACAAACAAAAAAACTACAAAGTATATGATTCCATTTATATGAAATGTTCAGAAACAGCACGTTTATACAGCCAAAATCAGATCAGTGGTTGCCTAAGGTAAGAGGTTCCCAAGGAGAAAAGAGTGCAATTGTGTAATGGGCACAAGGAAACTCTTTGGGTTATGGAAATATTTTAAATTTAGATTATGCTGATGGCTGCACAATTCTACAAATTTGATAAAAACCAAGGGATAACTGAGAATTGGATTTTATAGTATGTAAATGATAGCAGTAGCCTTAATTTTAAAAATTATGCAGGCATCTAAGGCTGTATCTAATGTATGTAGTGGAATTAAAAATCCTCCTTCCTCCTCTTCCTTCCTGAATAATTCAGTCTAGAAGCCATTAGATGATGATGATGGCCAAGTGGTTGGGGGAAGTCACACACACATGCATGGTACGTGAATACATTCCCTGGAACAGTGAACCCAAGTATCAGCAAACATGCCTATCATCAATATTGTGGCTTTTAAATACCATTCTCCACTAAAAGGACCTGTGTTCCTTGGAGAAATGGCTAATACAAGGGCTAGGGTAGGGAGTACAAAATAAGCCAGCCAGGTATGTCTTACAGGGCCAGAAAGTTACAAAGTTCTCAAAGAATAGTGGGGACATGTCCAAAAAAAAAAGCCAGCATGAAGAGACTCCCCTTGACCAAATATGGTACAATTTCAACATCAAAATATATAATGTTATTAATAGATTATAACCCATTAAATAGGGGCACCTGGGTGGCTCAGTTGGTTAAGCATCCAACTCTTGGTTTCGGCTCAGGTCATGATCTTGCAGTCATGGGATCGAGCCCTTTGTCAGTCTCTGAGCTCAGTGTGAAGTCTGTTTCAGATTCTTTCTCCCTCTCCCTCTGCCCTTCCCCACTTGTGCTCTCTCTCTCAAATAAATAAATAAAATCTGTAAAAAAAATGGATTATAACCCATTAAACAAAATAAGAGCCCACTGAATTCATGCTGATACATGAAAGAGAAAAAATGAACAAGGAGAAGAGAAACCTTTCCCTTAATAGTGCAATGCCAACTGATGAGTGCAGAAAGAATGATGGAATTTGAAAAATACCATTTGACAACCAGCATAGAGTAACTATTCAGCCAAGAAACATCAATGGAAGCTAAAAATAGTGGATTAGAATTTGATGAGAAATGGGGTAGTTACATAATTTCATTGAAAGTGACATAACTCGGACGCCTGGGTGGCTCAGATGGTTAAGCGTCTGCCTTCGGCTCAGGTCATGATCCTGGGGTCCTGGGATCAAGCCCCACATCAGGCTCCTGGCTCAGCGGGGAGCCTGCTTCTCCCTCTACCTCTGCCTCTCCCCCTGCTCATGCTCTCTCTCTCTCTCTCTGTGTCTCTGTGTCTCAAATGAATAAATAAAATCTTAAAAAAAAAAAAAAGTGACATAACTTTCCCTCAAAATACTTACTAAATAGAGAGGTAAAAAAAAAAAAAAAAGTAACCTTACAGCAGAGAAACGCAGCATATCAAGTGATCAAGGTTAATATCAGGGTAATGGGATAAAATGAAAGCCTGTATCACCTGATAGGATGCAACAAAAACACACCACCCTTTTTCAGGAACAGCAAAAGGAACATCCTGCTAAACATGCTGAAGGGGACCAGAATTTGCCACCCCAAAATATCCTACTTTGGTAAAAGGATTATTTTAAGCCAAAGGCAAATGAGAATCAACAGAGGCAGGAAGAGTTCTCTGCCCTCTCATTATCTGCCTGAAACCAGGCAGATATCCCTTTGAGGAATATGTCCATCCCTCTGTACCTGGGAGAGAAGAGCTACAATGTGTTTGCATAAACAGACTTTACTTTCCATTAGTTCCTCCACATATTTCCTATATGCCCCACAAATTATCATCCCTTGAAGCCCAAACCCGCTTTTCTTTGTAAAAAGGTACCTAAGCTTCTGAGTCTAACCAGTTGAGTTACATTTCCTTTTCTATGAACTCCTAAGCATGTAAATATTAATAAACATTGTATGCGTTTTCTCCTGCTAATCTTTCTTTTGTTAGTTTAATTCACAGGCCCCCATGCACTGAACTAAGAGGGTAGAGGAAAAGTTTTTCCTCCCTAACAATGCATAACCTGAAATGAATCCTGAGGAAATATCAGACAAATCCAAATTGCAAGACATTCTATCAAATAACCAGCCTATAACATTCAAAAGTGTCA
Organism: Phoca vitulina; assembly: GCF_004348235.1. Lineage (NCBI taxonomy): Eukaryota > Metazoa > Chordata > Mammalia > Carnivora > Phocidae > Phoca > Phoca vitulina. The sequence continues at coordinate 65,460,296 of NW_022589705.1, forward strand.
AAGTCATAAAAGTTGAGAAAAGACTCCAGAATTGTTCTGAATTTTAGGAAACTAAAAGAAGTAAAATTTTAACACATGATCCTCAGTTGGATCATTTTGTTATAAAAGACATTATTGGGACTTGTGGAGTAATATGAATTAATCTGTAGATTAGGTGATGGTATTTATCAATGTTAATTTCCTGATTTTAAGGGCTATATCATAGCTACAAAAATGTATCTGTGGGAAGTGCATGCTGAAGTATTCTGGAGTGATGGGATATCATGTCAGGAATGGATTCTGAAATGGATTAGAGCAAACTCTGTAATGGGCCAGATAATAAATATTTTAGGCTTTGCAGGCCATATGTGATCTCTGTTACACAGTCCTTAGGTTTTTTTTAAAAAACATCCCTTCAAAAATGTAAAATCCATTCTTAGCACAAGGGCTGTACAAACACAGGCCGTAGCTTGCATTTGGCCCACGGGCTCTAGTCTGCTGACTACTGGTTTGGGGGTGGGGGACTTTTTGAACTATTCTTGCAATTTTGAAATTATTTTTTTAAAGATTTTATTTATTTATTTGAGAGAGAGAGAGCACGAGCGGGGCTGAGGGGCAGAGGGAGAGGGAGAAGCAGGCTTCCTGCTGAGCAGGGAGCCCGATGCGGAGCTCCATCCCAGGACCCTGGGCTCATGACCTGAGCTGAAGGCAGACGCTTAAACAACTAAGCCACCCAGGTGTCCCTAGCAGATATTTTTTAAAAATAATTTTCGGGGCACCTGAGTGGCTCAGTAGGTTAAGTGTCTGCCTTTGACTCAGGTCATGATCTCAGGGTTCAGGGATGGAGCCCTACATCGGGCTCCCTGCTTGGCAGGGAGCCTGCTTCTTCCTCTCCCCCACTTGTGCTCTCTTGCACTCTCTCTCAAATAAATAAATAAAATATTTAAAAATATATATATCTGTTAAACTCCAGAGCAATCACCTGAAATGTTCTCAGAATGGCTGTAATAGAGATGAATGAGGCTGAAAGCTGAAAGCTTACTGGATAAAAAGCATTACCTCTCACTCCACCATGTGCTGGGAATTTTCCTACTGCCAATTTGGGCCTATTCCTCTACTCACAGGATCTAGTACACAGTTGAATGAAATAATGGATGAATCCACCTCATTTCCTAGGACAGGAAAACTAATTCCCTCCACATAAGGTTGGAAAACACATTCTTCATCCTTTAGGATAATTTTAACATGACTTTTTACTTTTCAAATTTTTATTTATTTTACTTTTTTAAAGTAGGCTCCACGCGGGGCTTGAACTCACGAACCTGAGATCAAGACCTAAGCTGAGATCAAGAGTCAGACATTTAACCAACTGAGCCACCCACTCGCCCCTTAATATGACTTTTTTTTTAGTTAGGTACTCAGATATCATTTCTCACCCATCAGACTGGCAAAAATTCAAAAGCTTGATAATATATTTGGTTGGCAAGACTGTGAGCAAATACAGTAGTTCCCTTGCTTTTTAATTTTTCCATTTCTTTTTATTTTTAACTGAAGTATAGTTGACATATGACAGTAGTCCCCCCCCCCTTCCCGAAGTTTCACACCTAGCAGTTTCAGTCACCCACAGTCGGGAAGACATACTGTCAGGTCAACTGGAGCCTAATGCTATGTCATAATGCCTGTATCATTCACCTCACGTCATCTCATCATGTAGGCATTTTATTATCTTACATCAACACAAGAAGGGTGAGTACAGGACAATAAGACATTTGGAGAGAAAGAGAGACCACATTCACATAACTTTCATTACAGTATATTGTTATAATTATTCTATTTTAAAATTATTCATTGTTGTTAATTTCTTACTGTGCCTAATTTATAAATTAAACTCTATCATAGGTATGTATGTATAGGAAAAAACATAGCATATATAGGGCTTGGTACGATCCACAGTTTCAGGCATCCACTGGGTCCTCTGCAAATAAGAGGGGAGACTACTGTAGACATTATCTCACACCACTAGTGGAAATACAAAATGATATAACCACTATGTTGGGAAACTGGACAATAGCTAATAAAACTACATATGCATTTATTCTTTGACTCAGCATCCCCAATTCTAGGAATTTATCCTGAAGGTACACCATGAAAATTAACTCTTCTATGCTAGATAACTCTATCATTGAAAATTATTTGTGGCTTTGACTCTTCCACAAGTGCGCTAGTTCCTCAAAAGAAGGACTGTCTAACTCCAAACCTCCTATCTACCAAGACAAGGAAGGGATTGACCCTCTAAGGCAATCAGGATTGGCATTGGTTCCTCCTCTGGTAGCATCCAGGGGCATGAAAGAGAAGCTGCTGCAAGAGCCCCTCCTAAAAAAAAACCACGAACAAATAACATTTATCTTTGCGGTTGCCTGGGCTGCTGGGTTCTTGATATCTGAATCAGTTCTCACCTCTTGGAGCACCTGCATAACAAGGGTCTACATAAAAGGTACCCCAGGATGACTACTAGGAGCCAAAAGAGGAAGCCAAGGTTTTCCTCAGCTCAGCAATCAGTTAGCAGCTACTTAAACAGCAAGCTCCAAAGGCCTTGCACAAAAATCTTCTGTTGCACTACTGTGAGTATACAATCTTCACTACAAAGCAGTAGTCACCAAGTTTGAAATAAGACCAAGGAACTGGTGACATTTGAGGCATCAGGTTGAAGAGCCAGGAAAGAGTCTAGCTAAATTGACTCAAGAGTAAGGGTAACAAATAGATAATGAGGGGGAAATTCCTTTTCTGTAGGCACTGTAGCTAATAGATGGAAAGGGAATGGGAATATCACTTTTGCAAATTTCTAATAAAATAATGGTGATAATTACCAATGGCCAATGCTATCAAAACATGGGAGAGATCTGACATTACCTGCCTCCTGACAACTGTACAGTGCACCAGCTATTAAGTGTTCTTCCCCAGGCCCCCAAATCAAACCAGAATCAGATCAAGCTACTAGTTTACGGGAAATAACAGAGGTCATAAAAACATGTTAAACAACCTCTCAGGGATGCAGTGAGCAAAATCCAGTATATAGGAAAAGTCTAGAGGACAAACTCAGTTTCTTCAACAAATGAAATGCAAAATGAAAAAGAAAAATGGTGGAAAAACTTAGATTAAAAGAAACTTAGAAGCAGAGTGACCAGACATCCCAATTTGTCCATGACAATCAGGTTTTTACCTGTTGTCCCAGTATAATTGTTAATAGAATCTCCTTTCATTATCAAGTTTCCCAGTTTAGGTAATAAATGGTAAGATCACCCTACTTAAGAGACATATTAATCAAATGAACTGTGTTTGGCATAGTTTGGATATTGATTTAAAAAAAAAAAGAAAAACAGGAGTGCCTGGGTGGCTCAGTCGGTTAAGCAGCTTTGGCTCAGGTCATGATCTCAGGGTCCTGGGATTGAGCCCCATGTCGGGCTCTCTGCTCAGAAGGGAGTCTGCTTCTCCCTGTCACCCTCCCTCTGTGCTTTCTCTCTCTCTCAAATAAATAAAATCTTTAAAAATTTTTAAAAATAAATAAAAAATAAACAAATAAAACAGGAGTGTCTGGGTGGTACAGTTGGTTAAGCGTCTGACTCCTGGTTTCGGCTGGGGTCCTGATCTTGGGGTGGTGAGATCAACCCTATATGGGCTCTGTGCTCAGTGTGGCATCTGCTTGGAGTTTCTCTTTCCCTCACCCTCTGCCCCTCCCTCCTGCTCTCTCTCTCTCTCTCTCTAAAACAAGTAAGTCTTTAAAAATAACCAAAAAGCAAAGAATACTGACTGGAAATTTGATGATACTGGTAAATTCTTTTTTTTTTTTTAAAGATTTTATTTATTTATTCATGAGAGAAAGAGAGAGAGAGAGAGAGAGAGAGGCAGAGGGAGAAGCAGTCTCCCAAGGAGCAGGAAGCCCGATGTGGGACTCGATCCCAGGACCCTGAGATCATGACCTGAGCCGAAGGCAGACGCTTAACCATCTGAGCCACCCAGGCGCCCATGATACTGGTAAATTCTTATTAATTGTTTTAGGTGTTATAATGGTAATATGCTTATGTTTTTAAAGAGCCCTTACCTGTAGAGATACAAACTGAAATATTTACAGGTAAAATGACACAGTCTGGGATTTGCTTTAAAATAATCGGGTTGGGGGACTAGGTAGAGATGCAGAGGAGATAATATACTGACCACAAGTTGATAATAAGTAGACACTCAAGATATGAGACTACTCTATTTTGTAACGTTTTTGATATTTTCTATAATACAACATTTTAAAAAGAGAGTTTTTTAGTGAACAAAATTTTCCTACTTCCAGAAACAGAAATATCCTAGAAACCTTCAGCTTCTTACTCTTAATCTAAGAGCAAGCCTTTGGCATCCTGCTAAATAGAACTATATGTTTATTCAGAGTTACCTGAAGCCAGGATCTATGAAAAATTTTCTGCCACACAAAGGATAAGTCACAGCTAGTATTCTTCATTATTTTACCTTTCTACTAAAAAAAAAAAAAAAAAAAAAGTACTTTCCCTTTCCTAATAGGAGAATCCTATCTCCTGAAGGCACTCTCAAGTTGTTCTTTCCCTTACACAGGAGGACAGGAAAAATGAAACACCTTAAACCTAGTCTGATGAACTTTTCTTACTGCCAAAAAATAGCCCCAAAAGAGTTGTTCTCATTTTAGTCCACATCCTGCTATGCCCCAACAGGCCAATTTTTAGCAGAAATCAGTGAAACTCTATGAGAGGGCAGAAGAGCACCCAGCTGCCACTGCCTTATCTTAGCCAGTAACAAAGTTTCCATGGGCAGCACATAATGATAAGTGATACCTAGAGTTATCCAAGGGAAAACAAGAATATGAGAAAACATATGTAAGCAAAATGAAGTGTGAGGACCAGCAACATATAAGTTTTCCAACAAAGGTGGCAACACAGTAACTGTTACAGCAGCCTGGGTAGAATTCTGAGCAATTTTACCTGTATTGACTCATCTAATCCTTAGAGCAACCCTTGAAGAACCTATTATTGTCCCCATTTTTATGATGTAGAAAACTGAGGCAGAAAGAAGAGAAGTAATTTGCCTTCAACAGGGCCAGGATAAGAACAAGTTCTGGAGACGTTCCTCTTTAGAGTTACTTTGAAAAGCAGTTGTTTAAAAAAAGACAGACAAGAAAAGCAGGTGTTGGTAAAATGAAAATAGTGCTTTCTCTCTGGCAGGAAACAATCTTGACACTACCAAAAAGGGGTTTCAAAGGCTGCCTAGTTTTGGAGGAGGCCCAAAAGAACACCTGTCCTTGGCCATAAAAGTCTACAAAAAGCCTCTGGTACATGTGACACAGGAGTGGTCAGAGGGCTGAATTAGTATCAGTTGCAAACTTCAGTAGTGAACTTCTTGTTTGCTAAAGATGTTTAAGCAAAGGCTGGATAGCTTTTTCCTAGACAATGTATAAAAAGAATTCCTATACAGTAGGGAGTGGGCTAGAGTTAGAACCCTTCCAGTATAACCCTAATAAGGATTTCTTGCTGTAAATCCTCCCAACTACAGGGCTGACAAAGTCTATGGCAATTTAAAACTGAATCAAAATCTAAATCATTCTGTGTTCCAGGAAGTTGCCAACACCAAACTTTTTTCCCCAGGAGGCCTAGCTGGGCCAGTGAATAGCCAAAGACACAACAGCCTTTCTTCTCTGCAGGGACACCGGTTACACCACAGACCACATCTAGCACCCCTTCAAATCAGGTTATGTCAACAATGCAATAACCATGTCTGAGTGCCAATCAATAGGCTGGAATCATATTCCTGGAAGACGTATAAGTTGACTGAAGGTTACAGGCTAATTAGTTCAACCCAAATCATTATCATATGTATCATGCCTCTTAAGGTTGATCAGACCCTACCAAGACACGTAAGAGCCACCATCAAGCTCGTCTAAAACAGACCCATCTATCCTTTTTCATCAAGGAACAAAGAGAAATGTAGTACAGACTGAGTGGGCATCATTTTAAAGCTGTGCCTTGACTGTTCTTCAAATTATTATGGGCAACAATCTGTAAGGTTCTAAGCACATGACTAAGATGTAGTCAATAAGGAAGGTTAAGATTCTGAGGAGGGCCAGTTCTAACAACCATGCAAAGGGATACTATTTTCTAGTCCTTTAGGGCAAAGCAGCCAAAAGCCTCAATAGCTCTTAGTTTGCTAGGACTACCAGAACTAAGTACCATAGGCTAGGTGGCTGAAACAAAAGACATTTATTTCCTCACAGTTCTGGAGGCTAGAAGGTGTCAGTAGGGTTGGTTTCTTCTGAGACCTCACTACCTGGCTTGTAAATGGCTGTCTCCTCTGTGTCTTTGTCATAAATCCTCTCTTTATAGGGCGCCATTCATACCAGGGTCCACCTCAATGACCTCGTTTAACCTGCAAAGACCCTATCTCCAAATACAGTCACATTAAAGGTACTGGAGTTATAACTTCAACATACAAATTTTAAGGAGGACACAATTCAGCCCATATCAATAGTTATACTCCACGGGAATAAAAGACAAATTCAATATGGCCACTGCAAGATGGCAGTGTACAAATCCTAGCTCCCTACATTCAAACCTATAACCCCGAGATCACAAGTCGCATGCTCCACCAATTGAACCAGCCAGGCGTCCCTTGGGTCATCTATTTTTAAATAGAGATCAAATTCACTGCCAGTAGCTCTCAATTTTTAGTTCTTCATATTGTTTACCAGAATCATTTTTCTCTTCTTTCAACTTGTATTTGCTCCATTGCTTAACAGCAATATTCAATAAACACATCTACATGGTAAGGATTTTGTAGAATTTAAGTGCATCATTGTGCTCACTAGGCATTGATGCTCTCCTAGGCTCTGAATATGAATAGAGAGAACAAAACTGAACAGCAATGAGCAGGGGTAAAAGATAAAATCGAATAAAGCCTAAAAGAAGAAAAAAGGTAATAAAGGCAGGGGCCTGGAAGTGACAATAGACTGTAAAATACCAACTCCTACCCCCAGTATAGGGAAATTTAGTAAAGAATGTCATGAGCATGTCTTTTTGGGAAGAGAAAACCTGGGGCTGCAAAATAATATAGATTAAGAATATACTATATTAGATTAATGAAGTATCTTAGATGGAGAAGCAGAACAATATAGTTGTTAAGAATATGATCTCAGGGGGGCCAGCCTTCAAGCAACAGTGACACAAGATGGCAGCCACCACGGGCTCAATTTATGAAAACCTAATATACAGTCCTAAAATAGAATGTGGACCTAAACACCCAGAACCACCCCCCTTTGTAAGATTTGTAACAAAAATTAATATGAATGTTAATAGTTAATAGTTCTAATGGAATGGTGGACCCAAGAGCCATATCAGTGCTAGCAAAATGGCAGAATTCATATAGCATCAAAGTTGTCCTGCAAGACATACTGCGTGAAGCATGGGTGTTATACGCAAACAATGAATCATGGAACACTACCTCAAAAACTAATGATGTAATGTATGGTGACTAACATAACACAATAAAATAAAATTAAAAAAAAAAAGTTGTCCTGCAAGAGCTCCGGCACCTAATGATGTCTAAAGAAAACATGAAACTCCCTCAGCCGCCCAAAGGACAGTGTTACAGCAATTAATCAAAAAAAGAAACCACAAGCCTTCCCTCCTCCCCCCCTTTTGATTTAAGCAGTTATTTCCCACAGGAGTACATTTTCTAGATACGTCTTGTAGACCTCAAAGTACTGGAAAGGAAGCTCCCATTCAAAGGCAATTTATCTTAAGATACGTAAATGATATTAATTTATTGTCCATTTGAAATATACAAGCTGTGCTATTAAAAAATATATATATATATAATCTCAGGGCACCTGGGTGGCTCAGTGGGTTAAGCATCTGCCTTTGGATCAGGTCATGATCCTGGGATCAAGCCCCGCATCGAGCTCCCTGCTCAGTGGGAAGTCTGCTTCTCCCTCTTCCCCTCCCCACTGCTCTCGTGCTCTCTCTCAAATAAATGAAATCTTAAAAAAAAAAAAAAAAAAAGAATATGATCTCTGAAGCCAAACTGCCTAGGTTTTACTCCCAACTCTGCCACTTACCAGCTGTTTTTTGTTTTTTTTAAAGATTTTATTTATATATTTGACAGAGAGAGACACAGCGAGAGACGGAACACAAGCAGGGGGAGTGGGAGAGGGAGAAGCAGGCTTCCCGCCGAGCAGGGAGCCCAATGTGGGGCTCGATCCCAGGACCCTGGGATCATGACCTGAGCCGAAGGCAGACGTTGAACACCTGAGCCACCCAGGTGCCCCTACCAGCTGTTTTATCTTGAGTAATTTATTTAACCTCTCTGTGCCTTGGTCTTCTCATCTGCAAAATGAGCATAATAATAATCCCTGCCTCATAGAATTGGTGTGAGGACTGAATGACCTCAAATTTTTAAATGCTTAGAATGCTACCTGGGAGGGGCGCCTGGGTGGCTCAGTCATTAAGCGTCTGCCTTCGGCTCAGGTCATGATCCCAGGGTCCTGGGATCGAGCCCCGCATCGGGCTCCCTGCTCCACGGGAAGCCTGCTTCTCCCTCTTCCATTCCCCCTGCTTGTGTTCCCTCTCTCGCTGTGCCTCTCTGTCAAATAAATAAAATCTTAAAAAAAAAAAAAAAAAAAAAAAAGAATGCTACCTGGGACCTATGAAGTCCTTAGAGTTTGTTAGTTAATTAACTAAATACAAAATAGCACATGTTCCATCAGAAACATTAGAGCAGAGGGTTTAAGACAACAGATATTGTAATAAGATTCTGTGGGGCTGAATGCCAGTTTCTATTACTTATTAACAATTTCCTTAACCTCTCTGTACCACAGTGCCTTCATCTATAAATAGATTGACTTGGATGATCCACTTCATCAATAAAATGGACTTGTATTACCATCCTATCAGGGTATTCTGAGGATTAGAAAAATGCTTAGCACACAGTAAATGCTTGGCAAATTTTACCTATTCTTATTCTTCTATTGTTTCATTTCTCAACCTTTCTTGACTAAGCATGATAAAACAATTAAAGAGTCTGTCCTGCTTCTACTAGGTTTATCTAACATGTGAATCAGTCTACCAATAATCTCATGAAGCAGTCTTCACTTCTGATCATGGAAGCATGAGTTCAAAATATTAGGAAAGATTGGATTTCTGCTTCCTGCCATGATGGGGAAACAGAGACCAGATTCCTCCTTGTGCCTCAAAAAGTAAAAACAAAACAAAATGCTACATGTGAAACAATAGCTCTTAGACATTTTACAGAAGGGAAACATACAAAGTAAGCCCTAAAATTGCTCCAAAGTAAGTCCTAAGATTGCCCCAGCTTACTACCTAGAGAACATTTCTAGGAAGCAACACAGGGAGTACCCAAAGAGCCGAGCTATCTACCCAAGTTGAAGAGTCAAAACTGAGAAGCTGGGGAGGTTAAGGGGGCTAAAATTTGAAAGGCAGAGTACTAGAAAGGAGAGAGCTACACAGAGAGAGCTCAGCAAGGGGGTTCCTCTTGAATTTTCAGTTGAGTAATGTGGGTAAGAAAACTATCCAAGAAAATGAGTAGGCAGTACACTTCCCAGAGCTCACACAGGGCCAGGGATAGATCATGTTCCCACCAGCATGAGTGGGGAAAAAAAACTCATAATGCATAGACGTCGAGTAGAGTACTCAGAAGCACTGCCTCAGAATTAAGGAAAAATTAGCCCCAAATGCTGCTCTAGGCCCACCCAACAAAGCCAAAAAGTAATCCTTGAAAGAATCAAACTATTTCTGAATAATATAACTGCATCCCAGAATAAAATTCAAGAATGTTTAAAGAAATACAAACATATGGGGCGCCTGGGTGGCTCAGTTGGTTAAGCGACTGCCTTCGGCTCAGGTCATGATCCTGGAGTCCCGGGATCGAGTCCCACATCAGGCTCCCTGCTCGGCGGGGAGTCTGCTTCTCCCTCTGATCCTCCCCCTCTCATGCTTTCTGTCTCCCATTCTCTCTCAGATAAATAAATAAAATCTTTAAAAAAAAGAAATACAAACATATGCAGCAAACAACAAGGTAAAATCATCTTGCTGTATCACTGAACTGGTACTTGGCATGGGACGGATACAAAAGAAGAATGGAATGAAACACTAACACAGCTACCAGACATGGGAACAAGCCTAGGAAAAAACATAACAAAATATAAGAAGTTTTCAAGCCCTAAGTGGCAAGACCACAGATGTGAAGAGATAGTACTTCAAGTCATGTGCCAAGAAGGGGGAACACTTTAGGTCGTGGGTGCTACCCAACTTACAATTTTACTCAGCATCACACACCAAGTCTAGGACCTCTGGAAAGGTGACGTCAGGAGAAGTCAGCCTCTAACACTGTCCTATGTCAGTCTAACACTGTACTAATATGTCTGTGGAATTTGAGCTCCTATATCAAATAATGTCACTTAAGTTTATATATAATAAGTATTGCTTCTACTCAAATTTCTAGTTTTCCTGGTAATTTTTTTTCCTAACAAAAAGTTTAACAAATACCTATTGATCAAACATACTTTCCTTCTTGAAAAATTCTTTGATTGGTTTCCAAGATACCTCTCTCTCTTGATTCTTCTCATTCCTAAAAAGCCCTACTCCTTTTCAGTCTCTCCTCTGTTAGTTCCTCATCTCCCCAATCTCTTAAAGTCAGATGGCCTCAGGCCTCAATCCTTTGACATTTCTTCCTTCTTTATCAACAGTCATTGGATGATCTCATATATCTAATCATTTGTTGCACTTAAACACTGATAATTCCTTATATATCTTCAGTCCAAATTTCACCTATCTTTAACTGAATGTCTAATCAGTGATCCCTGACAGTTTCCCAGTCTCAGTTCATGGTTTTTACAATTTTCTAGCTGTTCAACCCCCAATTTTCAGTCATCCTTCACTCATATTTTTCTCAAACTCTGCCATGTAATCCATCAACAAATCCTATCAATTCTACCTCCAAAATACATCCTCAAATCTGACCACTTTTTACCACCTGTACCACCATGGGTTCAAACAACCACTGAGTCTTACCAAGATTATACCAGTAACCTTCTAACTATAGCCAGAGGGATCCTTTTGATTTAAATCAGATCATAATATTCTTCTGCTTCAAACCCTCCAACAGCTTCTCATGTCACTCAGCATAAAAACAAAAATCTTTACAATGGATTTAAAGCTCTATTCCATTTGGCTTCTCACTATGTCTCAGACCTCATTTCCCACTTCTTACCTCTTAACTCATTCCATATAAGCTTCACTGGACTCTGCTGAACAAAGAACACATGAAGCAAACTCTTAGATCAGGTCTTTGGCACTTAACTGTTGCCTCTGTCTGAAACACTCTTCTCCAGATACCTCTATTCTGGCTCTGTGACTTACCTTCAGGTCTTTCCTCATATGTCAGCTTATGAGTGAGGACCCTCCCTGACCATCTTATATAAAATGTCAACCCCTGGGCCTCACATTCCCTACTCTCCTCAACCTACTTTATTTTCTCAATATCACGTATGTCCATCTGTTATATATTTACTCCTTGTCTCCCTCCACTAGAATCTAAGCTCCTCTGAGGGCAGGGACTTTAGTTCTTTCTGTTCACTCTTCTGTTTTCCATGCCTAAAACAGTGTCCAGCACATAGCATGTACTCAAATGGTGACTATATAAAAAGGCAGAAAGAAATGAGGAGAAGAGAGTTATTTTCAGCAATCTGAACAAATCACTTAACCTATTTCAGAATCAAATTTTCCTGTTGTGTAAAATGTGGCATTTGGACTAGTTAACCTTTAGAAAGCTCTAGCATTCTGTCATACTATGCTCCTCCCATGGAGTGGTCACAGGGCTGTCCTACCGTCACAATGGGCACATAACTGTCTACTGATATGCTTTCTCTTGAATTTTGAATATAGCAGAAATATCTGACATACATTCCCCTTACTCTTCTCTGTGACTTTTATTCTGTTTCTCCCCATTATTAAGGAGAAAGGTTTGGGTTTTAGCTACTAGGCCAAAAGCAATCACCAAGGCCTACATTCACGTCAGAGCAGGTTTCCTTACCTCCACTGCAGCGCGCGGCTGGAACAGGGACTGCCAGGACTGCTATGAGCTTGTGGGTTCAGGAAAAAGACAAGAGGAGAAGTAGCCAGGGCACAATCAGCACTAAATGGGATTTTAGTGAAGTACAGGGCTGGAGCTGATGTGGGTGAAAACATGTGCTGGTTTACTTCAGATCCTCGGCAAAGAGTAGAGATTCTGACAACATACCACGGTAGAAAAAAGCAGGGTCAGGGATAATTTCTCAACCAAAAAGAAACATATTCAAAGTGGGTTAGTTTAGGCAAGAAGCTCAAAAAAAAAAGTGGTCAAAAATCATGCTCAAATATCATACTTCAGTGCAATGTTGGCACACAGGGACCATTGAGACTAAAATTTAATCCACAGAATTAAAACCAAAAATGTAAGCTTTGGGTATTCAAAGTATTTAGATTTGGCTTCTGGAAAAATCTACTACAACTCACCAATTAGCAAGCAGTAAGTAATATTTTGTGTCAATGACTAAAACTTCCTAGAGAAATGTATATATCCATAAAAGTAAAACATTAATAGTTAGATTATATCTACCATAACACCAACTTATTTAGCTAACTTTTGCCTAATGAAACCTCAAATAACATCATTTAACTCTGTATAATAAATTTTGCTTCTACTTAAATTTTAGTTTTTTAGGTTACTTTTTTCCCCTAAAAACAACCTAACCATCTCGATATGTGTTAAGTCCTAATGAAGACTATTAAGTAAATAACATCATTAGACTGAAAACAGATGGTAAATATGGACTTCTACTTTGTTGATCATTGATTGATATGTCACAGATGATGAAAAATAATTGACAGATGCACAGCATTTAATTTGCTATAGTAGGAACATGGCTTTCTATACAAATACCATATTTAGCCACAATATTTCATTTCAAAGATTTAAAAAAACAAGTATCACATAAGCACCTGTTTAAAAATATTAGTTTCCTGTACTGTTATTACTGTTTATATACGGTTACATTCTACTTGTGTTTAATTATATATATTCAAAGGAAATCTTTACCTTCCTACTAATTATCCCTTTAGCTGGCTTCAGCATATTTCCCAGATGAGTACACAATATGTGGATATAAAAGGATAGAAAGATAGAGGGCAGAAAAGTATTTTAAATTCCAGGTGTGCCCAAATTTCCACAAACTCAACATAATAATAAAAATTACAAGAATTGAAAATATCAACTTTGGCTCTCACTTTCAAAAATAATTTTCACTTTTCTAAAGAACTATTGCAAAAATCAGCTCTCTAGTATATATAAGCTAGAGCTAATTAGAACATACAATAAGACAGTTCTTATTAACCTAATATTGCTTATACAAAATTTTAGAGTCTCAAATCTTAACATATAAAATGAGCCTTAGCCATTTTGATGAATATATAATTAAGATTATAAATCTATGAGAACCAAATCTCATTCTTTTTTATTATGTTAATCACCATACATTACATCATTAGTTTTTGATGTAGTGATCCATGATTCATTGTTTGCATATAACACCCAGTGCTCCATGCAGAACGTGCCCTCTTTAATACCCATCACCAGGCTAACCCATCCTCACACCCTCCTCCCCTCTAGAACCCTCAGTTTGTTTTTCAGAGTCCACAGTCTCTCATGGTTCGTCTCCCCCTCCGATTTCCCCCCCTTCATTCTTCCCCTCCTGCTATCTTCTTTTTTTTTTAAAACATATAATGTATTATTTGCTTCAGAGGTACAGATCTGTGATTCCAAATCTCATTCTTTATTTGCTAGTAATTAACTCCTTGGCAAACTGGTTATACAATGAGGCTAGAGTTTAAAAAGGATTGTTTGAAAAAGGAAAAGTGATTTATAAACTACTTACTAGCTCCTCAGGGGGAATTTTCCTAAGCTAAATTCAAAGTCACTAAAACAGACACAATGATTACCGTAGTGTACCAACAACATTTGGAGAGCATGATTTTGACCACTTATGTTCTCTTAAACTACAAACTTAATTTAAAAAATTTACAATTTTGCTAACAAATCCTCTTCACTTTAAATGACACTTTAGTTCATAAAGCTTCTTTTTTATGGTCTTTAACTTTTAGTCTTAGTAGGAGAATAAACACTTTTTTAAACATAGGCCAATCTTTCCAATTATATACTTCAGACAAGTCCAGTCTTCCAAAGTCTGGCCGAATCATTACTTTAATCAATGAGCATCCACTAACACAGAAAGGCAATGACCCAAAGGAAGCCCACTGAAGAAGTGTGTCTATTCAAGTATACCACACTATCTCCAGGTAAGCTCTAACATTCACAGGAAGAAAGTCAAGGGCACGCCCTCCAGCCTGAGTTACACAAAGGCAGTTCAAGACAGATCACTGAAGTGTAATGGATTCTAGGACACTTCTTTCCCTGGTTCCTTACTTTGCTGATCAATGCACTCTGCACTTCTTCATTAAATAAGCCTGAGCAGCTCTTGGAAAAGCTACCCTGATGTGGAAGCCATCTTCCATTCCCCAGCTATGAAATCCTTATCTAAGTATTTTTCTATTTCTATTTTATTTCTCTATTGGCCAACACAGAAATAAAATTCAGGTCACACCCTAAAGGACTCAGACTTGGATCTGCAAGGGCAGATCTGAGGTCCTGAGCTGACAGGCCAGGGGCAGAAATACAATACCCTCTCTAGTCCAAGGAGAAGATACTTTCATTTCCATTTGTTTCTCACATTCATGGGGCTTGTATATGCAGCTTCGACACTAAGTTTAAATACACATCTGCTTTCACGGCAGGAAAGAAAGATCTTCATTGTTAACCCAGTTCCCCAGGTACCTAAGCACCCCTAAAATGGTATCTAACTCAATTTTCATAATTAGAAACCCCGTGGGCCCCTGCCAGGGACCAGTGTTTTGACCTTGAATTTGTGAAGCCAGCTCAGCCCTCTTTCTGACAGGCATCTCCAAAGCAGAGTCTTTATCCAAGCAAATGAAAGTGTGTTAGTTGGCATTAGTTCTTTTCCTAACATCTGCCAGTTTCCACTCAGATACCCCAGCCTCCTTACTGAATCCGCAGACATGGTGCTCCCAGTCTCTCTCTCCTCCGTTTCATCATTTTCCTGGCTACTCAAAGCTTTTGCCCTCTCACACTCGGGAGTCTTGGCAGGAAGTTCTCTCACACAAGGGGTATGCGGTCTATAAGCCAAAGGAAACTTACAAAGGCTTCCCAAACTTAAGAGAAAAATTAAAGCACTGTTCTTCAAAAACATAATATTCAGAATTTCCCCCCACCCCCACCGCAAAAGACCTAAAAGCCCAGGAGGCAGCAGTGAGGCACAGTGAGGAGTCCCAGATCCCAAATGAATCAGCTGTCCTCTGATCTGCCTGACATCATTCACACTAGGCCTGTAACAAATCAGAGCGTCAGAGAGCACCTTGTTCCTCCTCAGTGACAAGCACCAAACTCCCTCCCCCACAAGTCAGTTGCAACCTCCAACCCTGAGGCCTGGTAGCAGTGAAGACTCTGGCAAAAATTGTACATACCAACTTGAAAACTCACACTGTGACAGAAATACCATTAACTCTGGAGGCGTGGGCCAGTATAGAACAGCTGTTGCAGTGGGTAGGGGACTGGAAGAAAGCATACTAAGATCCCAAATCAGTAAATTAAGGAGCTAAATATGTGGGCATTTCTGCAACATTATTCATTCTCAAACCCATGTCCGGTGGAGGATGACAATCTTAATGTTAGGGCTCAAAGCATAGCCATTATTAAAATTCTGAATTTGATCAATTTAAATAAACTCTGTATTCCTTCCTTAGACAAAGTTCAGCATCATTTTTAATTCAATTTCTACTACTCTCTAATCACTTGAATAAACTTGTAGTGAGAAAAGCCATAGGAAAGCTAAGAAAATAAACCCAGAAACTATTTGGTTTAATTTCAGTCAGTAACTATTAATGAAATCATTTGTATGGCAGATATTACACAAGACATTATGGTAAGCTACAGAAGAACTCTAATGAAGGGTAAGCTACTTAACTTCCATATGCTTTGTTTTCCCTATCTGTAGAATGAAAATAATTTAAGGTACCTAATAAAGAGGTTGTGGTGAAGATTAATATAAGTAAAACAGAAAAGTGCCTAGCAAAGAGGAAGTGCTATAGAAGTGTTAGCTATTTTTTTTTTCAAAGATTTTATTTATTTATTTGACAGGGAGAAGCAGGCTCTCCGCCGAGCAAGGAGCCCGACACAGGGCTTGATCCCAAGACCCTGGGATTATGACCTGGGCCGAAGGCAGACACTTAACCGACTGAGCGACCCAGGTGCCCAAAAGTGTTAGCTATTTTTATAGTTCTTGCCCTCCAGGAGCTGGCTCCCAATGTAGAGGAGGAGATAAGCCCAAACATATAAGAAACCATCTGACAAAAACAGCCTGGCCTGAAGAAAGCCAAGTGCTCAGGTAAAGCCAAGTGATCAAGTGGAGCTAAAGGAACCAGAATAAGCAAAAGTCTTGGTCCCCTGCTTCAGAGAACCTGCCAACTCTGAAGGGTTCCTCTCATTTATTTAGATGACAAAGTATGTCAAACTATTTTTCTAGGGTAACATTCAAAGGATTAATTCCTACCCCAACCAATACTTTTTCAACTGCAGGTCACAACTCTTAAGTAACTCATAAAATCAATTTAGAAGGGGCGCCTGGGTGGCTCAGTCATTAAGCGTCTGCCTTCGGCTCAGGTCATGATCTCAGGGTCCTGGGATCGAGCCCCGCATCGGGCTCCCTGCTCACCGGGAAGCCTGCTTCTCCCTCCCCCACTCCCCTTGCTTGTGTTCCTGCTCTCGCTATCTCTCTCTCTGTCAAATAAATAAATA
The DNA here is from genome assembly GCF_004348235.1 of Phoca vitulina. Classification (NCBI taxonomy): domain Eukaryota; kingdom Metazoa; phylum Chordata; class Mammalia; order Carnivora; family Phocidae; genus Phoca; species Phoca vitulina. Next base: position 65,477,261 of record NW_022589705.1, read on the forward strand.
AAAATCTTTAAAAAAAAAAAATTAAAAAAAAATCAATTTAGAAGTCAGGTCCAACATTTTCTTAAAAGGGAAAGAGAATGAAATAGAATAGAAAATACTAGAGTGCTTCACACAGTAAGACCTGTTTTGTGAAATATGTATGTTTGTGACATCTATTACTGATAATACATATAAATACAAGGGCAAACAGATGTGATGGGCTGCAATGTAAGATCTATTTTTTATTAAGGGTCAGAATCTTTTTGTTTTGTTTTTTTTTTTTTTTTTTTTTTTTTTAAAGATTTTATTTATTTATTTGAGAGAGAGAGAGAATGAGAGAGAGAGTATGAGGCGGGGAGGGTCAGAAGGAGAAGCAGACTCCCTGCCGAGCAGGGAGCCCGATGTGGGACTCGATCCCGGGACTCCAGGATCATGACCTGAGCCGAAGGCAGTCGCTTAACCAACTGAGCCACCCAGGCGCCCCAAGGGTCAGAATCTAAAAAATTTGAAAGCCACTGTACTTATTACCCAAGCAAACTCACTCTCACCTAGTAGCTACAGACACTCAATTCCTCCCATTACCAATCTAATCACTTGGCTCTCACAGCTCCTATTTCAGAATCCCCTGCTCTCTGTAAGTCCTAATGAAAATGGAAACACTCTTCAGAAATCTACAACTTCTCAATAAGTCCTGAGTCCCACTTTGGGAAAGTTTTGTGATATTATCAGGGTCAGTCACAAAAGCCCACACTCCCACAACTAAGAAACCAGCCATGGTCTATCCCCATCCCAAGCCAAGGCCATGCAGTTAAGGCCAGGCCCTAAGTTTCTACTCAACACGGTCCATTCTCTAATACCCAAGCCCATTCTCCTGAGTAATAGTAATAGTAATATAATAATGATGACATAACAGCAACCAACATTTATAAGTACTTACTATGTACTGGATTTTATTCTAAGCACTCTACACATAATACCAAGGTAGTCCTCATCACAGTCCTATAATACATGTGCTATTATTATAATTCCATTAAAAAAAAAACCACATATACAAAGAGGTTAAAATCTTTAAAGGGGTGGTAAAGGGGAAGGTACCCTTTCCTCAATATATCTGCACCTAGTTACCCTACATATGAATTATGCTAGCCAGAAGTATTCCTGTGTTCAGCCAAGTTAGTGAACTGAAGTAATCTCTAGAATCAATGTTATGAACCGCTGTGCTATAAATACCTTTCAGCAGAAGATTCTGACAATAGCAAATACATTTCTCTCTAGCCTGCTGTGCAATAATAAATTGGGAGAGGAGAGAGAGCATGGAGCTCCTTAAATAATGCTAAAGGTTGGAAAATACTTGATTTTTAGAGAATGAAAATCCTATCTTATGTCCTTCATCTGACCCAAAGAAAGTATCACTCTTAACTCCTAGGGTTTAACATATCCCCACAGAGAGCACTTTCTTTAAACTTACTGGCATTATAATATATCTGTGCCAATATTCCTTTAGCTTTGTCAGCACTAGGAAAGCTTAACATTTCCCTGGGATTGGACAGCACTCAACAACTTGAGGTAAGGAAAATCAAACAACAACCTTTTCTTATTTGTTCACACAACTATTTATCGACTGCATTACCACCCTTAGGGCCAGGCGAGAAAGGTCTCTGCTATGGGCTTCTCACTTTAGCAGTTATGCAAAATCACAAACGCAAAAAATAAATTCACTAAAGAAATGGGTTGCCTCTGTCACACTTGTGATCTGGAGTACTGCACTGACTGACAAGAGTGCAACCCTAAAAATCCATTCTTATAATTTACACTGTTCAAACCCCAGGAAAACACTTGCCCACATCTTTCTTCCTATGTATTTTTTTCTTCCTATGTATTTTTTAAGAAGACAACCATGTCAGATTGCTGTTACAGACTGTGAAACAGCAAACTTCTGAAAGAACCCTGCTGAGATTATAAAATATTTTAACAGCAAAGGGCCTTAGGCGTAAGCAAAAAGACTAATTAACCTGTCAAATCCTTCCTCCTCTCGGGTAACATGAATGTAATAGATTTCTTGGCTAATACAAGTACTGGTTCCAAATACAGCCAAACTAACTATCTACTTGATTTCTTTCTGTTCTAATTCATGGTTTGAAAGATATTCATCATTTAGCTCAGTATTCATAACAGAGCACATGGCAGCTGAGGAACATTTTGCAGAATTAAAGAATTCATACTACTAGTAAATTTATTTTTGTGCAGGTCTAGACATAACATATGTAAGGCCATAGACTATTTATACTGATAACTGTACAGTTAATGCTAAAATTGAAATGTTTTTTATAAAAATACATAGATTTATCTAAAAATCACAAAATTTTTAAATTTAGCTTAATTTTTTAAAAAAGATTTATTTATTTTAGAAAGAGTGCATGAGCAGGGGGAGGGGCAGAAGGAGAGGGAGAGAGAGAACCCCAAGCAGACTCCCCACCGAGTGCAGAGCCTGAGGCTCAATCCCACGACCCTGAGGCCATGACCCCAGCCAAAACCAAGAGTCTGATGCTCAACCGACTAAGCCACCCAGGCGCCCCAGTAATTTTAAATATTTAAAAGTAAAAATAGGGAGACCTAGGTGGCTCAGTTGGCTGAGCATCTGACTCTTGATTTTGATCTTGGGTCATAAAATTGAGCCCTGCGTGGGGTTCCTCACTCAGCGGGGAATCTACTTAAGATTCTTTCTCTCCCTCCCCTTCTCCCCCAGCTCGTGCTCTCCTGCGCTCTCTCTAAAATAAATAAACCTTTTTAAAAAATAAAAACAAAATAACTTTGGAAGCATGAAAATTTTCAATTTTTAACACTTTATGTTTTTTGTAAAAATATATTCAAACTTGTGCTCACTTCAGCAGCACATATACTAAAATTAGAAAAATACAGAGAAGATTAACATGGCCCCTGCACAAGGATGACACACAAATTCATGAAGCATTCTGTATTTTTATATTTTGTAATATATTTTTGGAAACTGAAAAAATATATATTCAAACTTGGTACTCTCTGAATACAATTACATTTTATTTTTAAATCCTCTAGATCATTATAATAATGAGTACAAGCTATAATCAGGACAGAGATAGAAAAGCAGGAAAGTGGAGCTTAAGAAAAAGAAATAGGGATGCCTGGGTGGCTCAGTCAGTTAAGCATCTGACTCGGTTTTGGCTCAGGTCATGATCTCAAGGTCATGAGACTGAGCCCCATATTGGGCTCCACGCTCAGCATGGGGTCTGCTTGAGATTCTCTCGCCCTCTGCCTCTGCCCCTCCCACTTGTGTGCTCTCTCCCTATCTCTCAAATAAATAAATCTTTTAAAAAAGTAAAAATAAAAAATAAATCTTTAAAAAAAAGAAATAGAAAATCTACAAATAAGTTTGTTTGCTTAAATGAAAAAAACAAAACTAATGAAAGTGAACAGACTTCACCACACACAGAAAGCACACATACAATTATCAGTGGTAAAGAAAAGACAATAAACAGGAAATAAGCCATTATATTCAAAGAAGTGAAGCAAATGTCAATATAGAAAGCAAGTATAATTGTTCTTAAAATAATATTATCTATCCAATATTTAGCCAAATATAAAGGTGTTTTTTTCTCCTATGGTTTAACGGTGAAGTAATCACAGAAAACAAAAAATATTTATAGGTTTAATGTAAATTATTTTGAAATTTGACACTAAAATGGCTAAACATTTAAGCTGGATAAAAAATGATGAAACAAATGGTCACTGACAAGAATAAAGACTTAAATGAAATTAGTAATTTTACTGATAATAAAGCGAGAAAAAAATCATACCTAACTTTTTAAAAAAATATATATGACTCAGTTCTATAGATGATAACAGGAACAAAAGTCATGTTGAACAACTTTGTTATATATATTACTGAGTTACCTGAAGAGGAAAATGAGGAAGTAGAAATGAGAATTTCATTAACTGGAAACAAAATACAGGTTCTGACTTATGAGAGAACTAAGAAAAAATTCTCAATTTTAGGCATTAATATTGTCAAACTTTCACCTGCAACTATGACAGAGTTATGGAAACAAAACTTACCATTCTACTACAAACCCCCATAAAACTAGACAAAACATACGAGGCAGTAGTTTTCAGGCACTAGGAAAAGGCAACACAAAAATGCAAACCTAGGAAAAAGGGAAACTCAAATGCAGAGACATCCCAGTTGTCCCTACCCTCTGCTTGGGAACAATTTTCTTACAGTGGCAAAGAGAGCTACAGTTCAAGCAAAACACAGTAGTTCCACTAAGCTGAGAAGGCACAGGTTAGAGTTCAGGGCAGCTAATCAAACATACATTGAACATTCATCAAGAAAGACCACAAGCTAGGCCATAAAAGAAGTCTCAAGAAATTTCAAAAGATTGAAATCTTATAAAGTAATGTAATCTGAACACAACAGAACTCAAAATCAATTACAATTTTTAAAAAGCCTACAGGATTCCCCAACATTTGAAAATTAAACCACACTTCTAAATAATCTATTGGTCAAAGATGAAATGACAAAAGAAATTAGAAAATCATTTAGATTCAATTAAAATTAATACACAAGATATCAAACTTTATAGTATGCAGCTAAAGGAGTGCTTAGAAGGAAATTTATAGTTTTAAATGCTTACGTTTAAAAAGGAAGATCTAAAATCACTAACTTATGCCTCTACATTAAAAACTGAAAAAAAGCAAATTAAATTCAAAATACAAGAATACATAAAAGTAAAAACAGAAATCAATGACTGAAACACTGTCAACTATACTTCAATTTAAAAGCGGGGGGGGGGGGGGGGGGGGGGGAAGAAAAAACCTGTCACAAGCTCTAGAAGCTGCCTGGATGGTTTAAGACATGTTTTTATTTTTTATTTTTTTTTATTTATTTATTCATGAGAGTCAGAGAGAGAGAGAGAGAGAGGCAGAGGCAGAGGGAGAAGCAGGCTCCCCGCCTAGCAGGGAGCCCGATGCGGAACTCGATCCCAGGACCCTGGGATCATGACCTGAGCCGAAGGCAGACGCTTAACCATCTGAGCCACCCAGCCGCCCCTAAGACATGTTTTTAAAAAGAAGAAATCAATGACAGAAAAGAAGTAGAAAAAATTAACAAAACCAAAAGTGGGTTCTTTGAAACTATTAATAAAATTAATAAAAATCTTTGTAAGAGAGGGGTATTTGGCTGGCTCAGTTGGTAGAGCATTCAACTTTTTTTTAAATTTTTTAATTTTTATTATTTTTTTAAAATGTTTTATTTATTTATTCATGAGAGTCAGAGAGAGAGAGAGAGAGAGAGAGAGGCAGAGGCAGAGGGAGAAGCAGGCTCCCCGCCTAGCAGGGAGCCCGATGCGGGACTCAATCCCAGGACTCTGGGATCATGACCTGAGCCGAAGGCAGACGCTTAACCATCTGAGCCACCCAGGCGCCCATCAACTTTTTTTTTTTTTAAGATTTTATTTATTGATTTGACAGAGAGATAGAGAGAGATCACAAGTAGGCAGAGAGGCAGGCAGAGGGAGAGGGAAAAGCAGGCTCCCCACTGAGCAGGAAGCCCGACGTGGGGCTTGATCCCAGGACCCCGGGATCATGACCCAAGCTGAAGGCAGCAACTTAACCGACTGAGCCACCTAGGCACCCCGAGCATTCAAACACTTGATATTGGGGTCATGAGTTCAAGCCCCACATTGGGCATAGAGTTTACTTAAAAGAAAAAAAAAAAATCCTAGTAAAACAAATCAAGAAGCAAAGGAGAGAAAACACAGATTACCATTCTTAGGAATAAAAGATGGGTTATTGCAACATTTCAATAGACAATAAAAGAATGAGAATACCATGAATAACCTATGCCAGTAACATATAAGATGGATAACTTACATAAAAAGTTCAGGGGTGTCTGGGTTGGTTAAGTATCCAACTCTTGGTTTCAGCTCAGGTCATGATCTCAGGGTCCTGAGACTGAGCCCCAAGATGCTTGGAATTCTCTCCCTTTCCCTTTCCCTCCCCTCCCCCCACTCATTCTCTCTCTCTCTCAAATAAATAAAATTGGGGCACCTGAGTGGCTCAGTTGGTTAAGCGTCTGCCTTCGGCTCAGGTCATGATCCCAGGGTCCTGGGATCAAGCCCCACATCGGGCTCCCTGCTGGGTGGGAAGCCTGCTTCTCCCTCTCCCACTCCCCCTGCTTGTGTTCCCTCTCTTACTGTGTCTCTCTCTGTCAAAAAAAAAAAACTTAATAAATAAATAAATAAAATGCTTTCTTGGGGGGCACCTGGCTGGCTCAGTTGGAAGAGCATGCTACTCTTGATCTCAGGCTCATGAGTTCGAGCCCCACAGAATGTAGGGATTACTTAAATAAATAAACTTTTAAAAATAAATAAACTGCTTACCTGGTAACAACCTTGCTTTTAAAATTTGAATCTTCTAGGTCAGTGTAGTTTTATTAAAAAATACAGATATCTAGGACTTATTCCTGACTCACTAAATCTTTTTACTTGAGATCCTTAGTATAGTCTTGGTATATACATTATGCCATAAGATTATTATATGTTATATATCAGCATTTTTTCCTCTGCAATAATTATGTTCATTCATGTTTTATAAATCACGTATAATATTCACTGTCTTCTTTGAAAAGAACTACTCTTAGAGACATTTTGCTAAAACATTTTTGAATTGGCTTTAATATTCTTGTTTTGCATGCCACAGAAACAACTTAATTCCCTGGTTAGTTGCATTATTCTTGTTATGAACTCTCATTAGACCTTTCACATTTAAAGATCACCAGTAATAAACTGACTACAGCTATTTTAAGTCTTTGTCATCTACAGAGAGATTTTTTTACACAGATGCTAGTCTGAATGATCTGCAATCAACTAGAAGCCAAAGTCTGTGTTTTCAACAAAGGACTGTCTCAGAGCCCCCTGGAAAAGGACTGTAGCAGGTATCTCAAACTACTGACACTTCAAAGAATGGACTCTTGGGGACAGACTTCTGAAGCTATCGCTTGGACAACTGGACAACTTCCAGACCATTCCAGTGGACTGAGTCAGAATTTCCAAAACTCTTTTTAGTTGAGAAGCAGACCATTAAACTAGATCCAGTGAAACGAGAATTAATTACATAGGCCTAAATGAACTAATGAGAGATGATTATAGTTATTTGTTTGGTATATTTTCTTTCTTTTTTTTTTTTTTAAAGATTTTATTTATTTATTTGAGAGAGAGAGAATGAGAGACAGAGAGCACGAGAGGGAAGAGGATCACAGGGAGAAGCAGACCCCCCGCCGAGCAGGGAGCCCGATGCGGGACTCGATCCCGGGACTCCAGGATCATGACCTAAGCCGAAGGCAGTCGCCCAACCAACTGAGCCACCCAGGCGCCCCGTTGTTTGGTATATTTTCTTAATATCTGTTTTCTAGATATATAAGGAAGCCTGCTCTCTTCCTTCTTAAGCTATCTAAACCCTAAAAAATTTAATACCCTTTGCTTTTGTAAAATGCAACATTCCTGAATTATACCTGATTTTCAAAGACTCTCTCCCCAGTGAGATTTAAGTCTTGCTGAATTTTCTAACTGAATGCCCTTAAAAAAAGGTTATACAACAAAGGATTTGGGAAAAAAAAAAAAGAAGAAGAAGAAGAAGAATTTGCCTGAAATGTCATATTTGAGAATGATACTTACTTAAACCACTTTCAAGGAAACACAGTTGACTTTATGGAGCCAGTACTAACAAAACCCTCACAGGAAAATTGCCCTGGTCCCTAGCTTTCCAGGATTCAGCCTTCTAGATGGTAAGGAAGGTCACTTCCTGGAAGGCCCAGCACCTTAGGACATTTGGGGGATCTTGAGAAAAGAATTCACCCAAATTTATCAGTACTGCAGATGAAATCTGATAGAGCATTTCTTAAGCTTGGTTTTCTAGCCTCAAAATACAAATAATAGGGGCGCCTGGGTAGCTCAGTCGTTAAGCATCTGCCTTCATCTCAGGTCATGATCCCAGGGTCTTGGGATCGAGCCCCGCATCGGGCTCTCTGCTCAGCGGGAAGCCTGCTTCTCCCTCTCCCGCTCCCCCTGCTTGTGTTCCTTCTCTCGCTTTGTCGCTCTCTGTCAAATAAATAAATAAAATCTTTTAAAAAAAATACAAATGATAAAGGCTTTTAAAAGTTCAATCTGAGATTCTTTATAAAATTTCCAGCAAAGCAAATTAAAAAGGTCTATATGGAAAATTAACATTATTGCCACCCCATGTAAATAACCAAGTCAAACTTAATAAGACCAACCTTGTTTTATGATTAAGAATAATATTTGAGATTGCTTTGGATCAAAAGGGTAAGACTGTAAGGAAACTTGGTATAATCAAAGAAAACATAATAATCTTCTGATGGAAAACTATGTATTGTTTAGAGAACACATTATTTGTTCCAGCCTTTTACTGCCTTTGAGCTATTTTACAACTCTGCAAATTATAATAATTGATACTGATACAAATAGTTCTTGTCTATAGATATTATAAATTCTGTAGAGTTGAGGTTCTATTGACTTCCCTTCTCCCCACAGAAAAATCCAGTTTTGTAACCATTTACAAATATATTTCAACATTTCCTTATACATATAAAGCTATGCTTCTTTCATTTCTCTGAATCGGCCTCAACATCTGCCTGGTGCCCTTATTGAGTTAAATAAAATATATAACACGTCTATTTTTTTATTTTTTTATTTTTATTTTTTATTTTTTTTTTAAAGATTTTATTTATTTATTTGAGAGAGGATGAGAGGAGAGAGAGAGCACATGAGAGGGGGGAGGGTCAGAGGGAGAAGCAGACTCCCTGCTGAGCAGGGAGCCCGATGCGGGACTCGATCCCGGGACTCCAGGATCATGACCTGAGCCGAAGGCAGTCGCTTAACCAACTGAGCCACCCAGGTGCCCAACACGTCTATTTTTTTAATCAATAGCTTCACACATTTTTTTGTAATTTGTTATTATAAAGCTATATTTGTCAGGATAGGAAAATAGAACATATTTTATTTTACAGTTTGTTAGCATTATGTAAAACTCCAACTTTATATCTCCATTTGTGTTTTTGTTCCAGGCTAAACAAACATTAGGAACAGGGCTAAGTGATTGCCTGCTATGTGTTAAACTCTATACTAGGCCCCAAAGGCCAGAGTATTGTACCACACAACATAGTCCTGACCTCATGGAGTTTACCATCTGCTATGGACCAAACAGTGTCCCCACACACCCCCAAAGTCATATGTTGAAGCCCTATTTGGAGACAGGTCTTTAGGAAGTAATTAAGGATAAATGAGGTCATAAATGTGGGGCCCTAATCTCAAAGGACTGGTGGCCTTTAAGAGGAAAAAAATCTTTCTTGTACACATGCCCCCTACCCCTCCTCTCCCAACTCCCTCACAAAAGGCCATGTGATCACACAGCAAGAAGGTGGTATCTACAAGCTAGAAAGAGAACCCTCTACAGAAACCGATGTTGCTGGCATCTAGATCTTGGACATCTGGCCTCCAGAACTGTGAAAATACACTTCTGTTATTTAAGTCACCGAGCCTGTGGTATTTTATTATGGCAGCCCAAGCAGACTAACAGATCAAACAATGGGAGAAGACAGATAAATAATTCTTTATTTACAACTGCTGTAAAAAGCTATGAAGGAAAAGTACAGGGTTTAATGAAAGTACATTCTGGGAAATCCAACTTAAAGTCTAGGGACAACACGTTATGGATGAGGTCAGAAAAGCCTCTCATAAGGAAGTGAGATATAAGCTGACACTTGACAGAAAATAAGAACTAGCAAGGTAAATATGAGGGAAAAAACATTCCAGGTACAAGGAACATACTGTGCAAGATATGGAGACAAAGACAGGAACCAGATTGTGTAGATAGTTTTAAGGGCCATGTCAAGACTTTCAGGTATGATCTTAAGAGTATTAAAAAATTCACTAAACAAGTTCACATAAACATCTAATAACCAAATCTGCACTTTAAAAAGCTTTTTCTGGCTACTATGTGATAGATGGGTAATAGACTGGGGCTAAGCAATGCTCGACAAAGAAAGACCAGTTAGGAAGTTATAGCAGCAACAGAGGCAAGAGATTACAATGGCTTGGACTATATGGACACACCAGGGATAGTAGAAAGAAGTAGAGGAAATATTTGAGAGATATTTGAGAGGCATAATAGGAAGGAGTTGTAGGTGTAAGGAAGAAGAAGGTAATAACAACAAAGTTTTCTATCAGGAAGTGATACCATTTAGTAAGCTAGGGAATATGAGAGGAGTAGGTTTTTGAGAAAGACAATGACTTCAGTTTTATAAATGCTAAAGTTTAGATGTTTCTGAGATATCCAAGTAGATTATAGTGAATTGGTAGTTGTGAGGTCTAGAGATATAAATGTGAGGAGAATTAGCATAACAACAGCAATTCTAAAAATAATAATGAGCTCTCAAAGATTTTCAATTTGCAAGTCCTGTGTCCACAAACTCATGGCTCACTGACAAAATACAACCATTTTTTTTTTTTTTTAATATTTTATTTATTTATTTGACAGAGAGATAGACAGAAGAGCACAAGCAGAGGGAGTGGCAGAGGGAGAGGGAGAAGCAGGCTCTGCACTTAGCAGGGAACCCGATGCGGGACTCGATCCCAGGACCCTGAGATCACGACCTGAGCCGAAGGCAGACACCCAACCATCTGAGCCACCCAGGCGCCCAAAATACAACCATTTTTAACAACAAAATGGCTCCGGCTAGGAAATCAGTGATGACTATTATTCTATCCCTGCCAACTTCAGCCAACCCCTGCCTTCCCACTGGAGATAGAGAACCTATGTGAAATCATTTCCTATGTAAGTCCAATTAAAAAAAAGAAGACACACTATTAAGTATAGCACAGAGCCATTAATCTGGCCTTCAGAGTCTTTAAAACTACCAAAATTTCCTGATTTTCAAAGTCCACAGAGAAACTAAAGCCCCGTATCAGGCACCACTGATACCAAACAAAGGGTTTACTATGTGTAGCAGGTGGTATCTCTTTTTAGCACATTCTCCAGAAGCATTTATCCAGGCAAATACCATTAAGTTGCATCAGAGTGGGAAAGTACATGATACTGTTTCATATGTCAGTTTCACAGGGGCAAAAGTTAGACACATCATATCCTTGAGCCCCAGGAACTCCTCCCTGCCCACTGTCTATCACTGCATTTACTTATACCTGGCATTTACTTTCATCCAATATCTGATGTCTAAGTCCACTGCCTGAATGAGTAAGTCAACAACACAAAAAGATAACTATTCCCAAGGACTCTAAGAATAAAGGTCACCAATAGCAACACACACACACACACACACACACACACACACACACACACACCATGACAGGTGCTTCAGCCACCTCTTTACTCCTATAGTCTGTTCTTCACCTCCACTGGACTGCTCACAGCCTCAAAGAAATAAAGCAATGACATTTCAGGAAATATGAAGATTACCTTAAGTTGTAATGAATAGTACAAGAGCTTAACTTTCTGGGTAACTAGAGACATAAACACTATTTACACTGAACTCCTAAGTGTAGGGTCTAGGTATTGGTCCTGAAATCCACAAACAAAAAAAGCAATCCTATTTGAAAGGAACTGCCAAAGGAGGCCTGCCTCATAAAGCTGGGCAAGGGAAGCTATTCAGAGCTGGTCCAATTGAGAAAAAAGCAAAATACAATACTCCCATAGCTTGGAAAACAAATACAGATAGTTAGAACTTCATTCTCTCTCAATTCTTTTTCCACAGATATGTACACTTTTAACAAGGTTATCAACTCCTCTAGGTCTGATATTCTAGACTACATTTTTTAATGCATTGAAAAATATCCACATGGGCTTGAGTGTGAAATAGCTTTCTAAAAATGAAAATTTTATTTCAGAAAGCTACATCTAATATAAATGGTATGAGCCAGGCCAAAAGAACTTACATAACCAACTTGCCCCAACAAAGCCCTCATCATTGCAGGCCTGGATTTTCTCATTCCCCATACTGGAACTTAGTTGCTCTCTTTCCTTATGTGATCAAAGCCAATCATGAATATTCTGTGGCTTTTCTAAGGTGCACTATTATTCATTTAACTTGGTTTAGCATCTTACTAAGGTTAACAAAACAAAACAAACCTACCGGCCTGAAATGGTGTTATTTAGGCCAAGTCACCAAACCGAGGCATAATACCTAACCTAATTGCACTTACAACCTTTCCCAGAACGTAGTCTTAACAGGTGAAGAATTTTCTGGTCAGCACCAATAAGGGTAATCTGTCACATGGCCTTCCCCATCCACCTACTAAAACCCTTTCATCCCCAGATGTGACCTTACCTGAAATAACCCTTTTTTCTGTTTATGACTTCCTTGTCCCGCCTTTAAAAACCTTTCCCTTTTTGTAGCCCTTTGGAACTCTGCTCTACTTGTTACGTGGGATGCTGCCTGACTCATGAATCATTTAATAAAGCCCATTACATCTTCAAATTCATTAGGTAGAATTTTGTTTTTTTAACACTAATTTGTGTTTCTGAAGAATTTACGGCTTCTAACAGGTAATTATGGCCTGCTAATAATAAAAGCAATAATAAACTACTGGGTTTTTTTTGAAGTTTATTAATAACAGGCACTGCACTAACTTCTATAACAAATAGCTGAGGGCTTAACTGCAGGCACTATGCCATTCACTTTACATGCATAATCTTCTTCAAATAAACTGAGGTAACCAAGGCTACTGGGGACAAATTGTCAATGCTCCTGTCTAAGGCCAGTATTTCAGTAAGTACCTAGATATGTGTCCTCCATTTTTTAAAAATATTTTATTTATTTATTTGAGAGAGAGCACACACGAGCAGGGGGGAGAGGCAGAAGCAGGCTCCCCGCTGAGCAGGGAGCCCGATGTGGGGACTCGATCCCGGGACCCTGAGATCATAACCTGAGCTGAAGGCAGACGCTTAACCGACTGAGCCACCCAGGAGCCCCTGTGTCCTCTATTTTTGCCTACTCGAGGACATTCCAGCAACTGTTCATCCCCTCTCACATTAACTTTTCCTTCTCTACTGGATAATTTCATTGAAATAAAAACATAATGTAATATCTCCCATCTACATTTTAAAAAGTGGGGGAGAAAACTCCATGACCTTTTCCAGCTATCACCTAATTTCTATGATCCTCTTTTCAGCAAATCTCTGAAATAATATTACTCACTAATCCTCCCCAAAACATCAGAAAAGGAACAAGAATAATTAAGTGAAATTCTATATGTTCTTCACTTAGATTTGCTTTTTTCTCTCCCTTCTCCTCTTCCTCTCTCTGTGCACGCAGGCAGGCAGGCAGACTCGCACACATGCAATTACTTTTTGTTAATTAGCTGAACCATTGGCAAGTCATCTGTAAACACCGTAATACCTCCTCCCTCAAATACTTCCACAATTAATCCTTGCCTAAGAGAGAACCACCACACAACTGTCCCACTAGAAAGTTTAACACTGACACAATAATATTATCGAATAAAAGTCCACATTCAAGTATCAATTGTCCCAATAATGTCTTTCAACTATTTTTTTGTAAATCCAGGATCCACCCAAGAATTAAGCATTACATTTATTCACCAAGTCTCTTTTGTATCTAGTAATCTAGAACATATCCTTGGTCTTTTTTGTTTTTAATCTTTTACAATTTCAACATTTTTGAAGAGTCCAGGCCAATAGTTTCTACATATTGCCCCCTCAGTTTGGACTTCTCTGATTGTTTCTTCCTGTAGTACACTGAGGTTAAACATTTTTAACCCAAATATTACACAGATAATACTGTCTCCCATTCTCTCTTGAACCCATTCGATTCAAGTTCTATACCCACTTCCCATCGATACTGTTCACCTAGGTCACCATTAGGAAATTCCCTATTACTAAATCCAAAGGTCAATTCTTAAGTGTTCATCTTACATAACCTGTCAGCAGCAGCTTTTTGCATACTTTCTTCTTGTTGCTTTGGAAACACCACTCTCTTCTGGTTTTCCTCCAACCTCACTGTCTGCTCCTTTCCAGTTTTCTTTACCAATGGATTCTCCTTATCTCCTAACCAGTAAACACTCAAGTGCCCCAGGACTAGACTCACTCACTCACCAGGTCAGTGCTGCTCAACCAGCTGTGGTGAAGGAGCACGTGAAAATTTTAATCCACCACAAACCACTGCAAGATACAATAAATATGAAATAACAGAATAAATTGGGGCGCCTGGGTGGCTCAGTTGTTGGGCGTCTGCCTTCAGCTCGGGTCGTGATCCCAGAGTCATCAGATCGAGTCCCATGTGCGGCTCCCTGCTCAGCAGGAAGCCTGCTTCTCCCTCTCCCACTCCCCCTGCTTGTGTTCCCTCTCTCGCTGTTTCTCTCTCTGTCAAATAAATAAATAAAATCTTTAAAAAAAAAAAAAAAGAAAGAACAGAAAAATGATCAAATGCTTGAATGTTACAACAATGTCAGTTGGTTACTCTAAATTTCTGTACTTAACTCATGGCAAACTGGTAACAAACAGTTCGATAGCCACCACCAGTCAGCTGACCACACTTGAGTAGCATTTTAGTAGTTTATTTCTCCAGTCTCATAACTTTGAATTTCATTTATGTGTTGTCAATCTCCAAATATATATCTCCAGATCAGATTTCACCCTTGATCCCCAATTCATATATACAATTATCTTTTCAACACTCCTTCTCAGATGTCAAACAAGCACCAAGGTCCTGATTCCTCCAACAACTCCCACTCCTGCCCCTCCCAAGAACAAAAAACAACAGAAAACAACCCTGTGCCAATCACATACTCCCCATCTTGCTTGATAAATGGCAATCATATTCACCTAGCTATTCAGTCCTAAAACCTTGCAGTCACCACCAATTCTTCAATTTCTTTCATATACCAAAATTAACTATCAAGAAATATTGTCAGCTCTCCTTTCAAAATATAACCAGAACCCAACCATTTCTTACCACCTCAGCTGTTACCACCTTGTCTAAGCTACCACCACCTTGACTGATTTTTGTAATGGTTTCCTCACACACTTCTCTGCTTTCACTTCTGCTCTCCCTACACTCCGAGCAAGAAGTGACTTTGTTAAAACCTAAGACAACTCTATTCAACAGAGAAAGAAAAGTTGTTTCAACAAATGGAGCTGGGACAACAGCTATCCACATTCAGAAGAATGAAATCGAATCCTCACCTTAAACCACATATAAAAATTAACTAATAATGAATCAAAGACCAAAAGTAAGAGCTAAAACCATAAAATTCTTTTTTTTTTTTTTTTTTTTAAAGATTTTATTTATTTGACAGAGAGAGACACAGCGAGAAAGGGAACACAAGCAGGGGGAGTGTGAGAGGGAGAAGCAGGCTTCCCGCTGAGCAGGGAGCCCGATGCGGGGCTCGATCCCAGAACTCTGGGATCATGACCTGAGCCGAAGGCAGACGCTTACACGACTGAGCCACCCAGGCGCCCCAAAAAACCATAAAATTCTTAAAAAGAAATAGAGGTAAATCATCACAACAGTATTCTATGTTTTCTCAGATTCTGTATTTGCCTATTGGCTTTTTTTTTTCCCCCAAGTAATCTCTACACCCAGTGTGGGGCTTGAACTCACAACACCCAGATCAAGCATGCTCGACTGAGCCAGCCAGGCACCCCCTATTTGGCACTTATTAATCATAGGGCCAAACTAAAAGCCAAACTTATTTGTACTCCCCTGCAATCCAGTTTTTGTGCATGTGCAAAACTCCTATTAACAAACCTTCTAACCAAACCTGAGTCCATACTCCCAACCTTTATCAAACTCTCACACATCAAGCCAATATTTCCCCTGCCCTGTATCACTCAGGGTCAAGTACCAGACAACTAAAAATCACCTCTACAGCCCAGAACCCGCCAATGTTATTCAAAGTAGCCAGTCCTAAGCTGGTTACCTTGCCCTGCCTTGCCTTTCCTATACAAACCCCAATAAAGACTCTGGCTTAGGCTTTCCTCTTGCTCCTTTCTGCCTCCTGACTAAACCTGGTGCTTTCCTCATGTGGCCTGCATGGCATGGCATGCCCCTTTCTGTTGGGGAAATTTTAAGTAATAAATTTTTCTTTCAATAGCATTAGTCTCTCTGTGTCATTACTTAGTTACCTTTACATATTAAGGCCTAGGAACAAATAAGACCTTGAATTAGGCAATGGTTTCTTAGATGTGATATCAAAAGCACAACCAAAGAAAAAGCAGATAAACTGGACTTCATCAAAATTAGAAACTTCTATGCATCAGAGGTCACTATCAAGAAAGTCAAACAACCACCCACAGAATGGAAGAAAATATTTGCAAATCATATATCTGATAAGGGTCTAGTATACAGAATATATAAACTACTCTTATAATTCAACAATAAAAAGACAAATACCTCAAATAAAAAATGGGCAAAGGACCTGAATAAACATTTCTCCAAAGAAGATATGCAAATAGCCAACAAGTACATGAAAAGATACTCTACAGGGGCACCTGGGTAGCTCAGTTGGTTAAGCTTCCAAGTCTTGATTTCGGCTCAGGTCGTGATCTCAGGGTCATGAGATCAGAGCCCTGCATTGGGCTCCGCACTCAGCAGGGAGTCCGCTTGAAATTCTCTCTCTCCCTCTGCCCCTCCCCCTACTCGTGTACACACTCTCTCCCTCAAATAAATAAATAAATCTTAAAAAAAAAAAAAAAAAAAGAGAGAGAGAGGTACCTGGGTGACTCCGTCGGTTAAGCGTCTGCCTTCAGCTCAGGTCATGATCCCAGGGTCCTGGGATGGAGCCCTGCATCGGGCTCCCTGCTCAGAGGGGAGCCTGCTTCTCCCTCTCCTCCCTGCTTGTGCTCTCTCTCGTTATCTGTTGCTATCTCTGTCTCTCCCTCAAAAAAATAAATAAAATCTTTAAAAAAAAAAAGAAAGAGAAAGAAAGAAAGAAAAACTATTACATCATTAGTTATTAGAGAAAAGCAAATCAAAACCACGATGAGAAATAAATTCAGCAAAGTTGCAGGATATAACACCAACACACAAAAATCAGTTGCATTTCTATATACTAACAATGAACAATCCAAAAAAGAATTTAAGAAACAAGTCCATTTATAATAATATAACAAAGAATAAAAATTTAGGAATAAGTTCAACTAAGGAGGTGAAAGACCTATACACTGAAAACTATGAAACATTTCTGAAAGAAATTAAAGACTTAAATAAATGGGAAAATATCTTATGTTCAAACATTGGAACTTAATATTAGTCAATCTGATAATATTACCCAAATTGATCTACAGATTCAATACAACCCCTATCAAAATCCCAATGACATTTCTACAGAAATACAGAATCACAAGAAATCCTAAATAACCAAAATAATCTTGAAGAACAGAGGTTGATACCAACCTTCCTAATTCAAAACTTACTACAAAGATACAGTAATCAAAACAGTGTGGTACTAGTATAAGGACAGACATTTAGATCAATGGAATAGAATAGAGAGTCCCAAAATAAATGTTAATATATATGGTCAAATATTTTTGACAAGGGTGCCAAGACCATCCAATGGGGTAAAGACAGTCTTTTTAACAAATAATTCTAGGGAAACTAGATACTCATATGCAAAAGAATGAAGTTAGATAATTACCTTACATCATAAACAACAATTAACTCAAAATGGATCAAAGATCTAAAACAATAAAATTCTTGGGGCGCCTGGGTGGCTCAGTCATTAAGCGTCTGCCTTTGGCTCAGGTCATGATACCAGGGTCCTGCGATTGAGCCCTGCATCGGATTCCCTGATCAGCGGGAAGCCTGCTTCTCCCTCTCCCACTCCCCCTGCTTGTGTTCCCTCTCTCGCTGTGTCTCTCTGTCAAATAAATAAAATCTTAAAAAAAAAAAGAAACAACTATAAAATTCTTAGAAAAAAATACCTGGAAGATACCTTTCTGACACTGGATCTGGCAATGATTTCTTGGATATGACACCAAAAGCAAAGGCAACAAAGAAAAAAATAAATCAACTGGACTTCATGAAAAAATCTTTTGTGTATCAAAGACATTATCAAGGGAGTGAAAATGCAAATGCAGCCCAAGGAATGGAAGAAAATGTATGCAAATCATTTATCTGATAAGAGTTTAATATCCAAAAAAGCTTTTAAAAAGGGAGGGGGGAGGGGCGCCTGGGTGGCTCAGATGGTTAAGCATCTGCCTTGGGCTCAGGTCATGATCCCAGAGTTCTGGGATCGAGCCCCACATCGGGCTCCTGGCTCAGCTGGGAGCCTGCTTCTCCCTCTCCCTCTGCCTCTCTCCCTGCTCATTCTCTCTCTCTGTGTCTCAAGTGAATAAATAAAATCTTTAAAAAAAAAGGGAGGGGGGAAACGCCTGGTTGGCTCAGTCTGTTGAGCATCTGTCTTCAGCTCAGGTCATAATCCCGGGGTCCAGGAATCAAGTCCCACATCGGGCTCCTTGCTCAGCAGGGAGCCTGCTTCTCCCTCTGCCTGCTTCTCCCTCTGCTTGTGCTCTCTCTCTCTTTCTCTGACAAATAAATAAATAAATCTTTTTTATGAGCAATTATATGCCAGCAAATTGGATAATCTAGAAGAAATGGATGCATTCCTAGAGATGTATCAACTACCAAAACTGAACCAGGAAGAAATAGAAAACCTGAACAGACCTATAACCACTAAGGAAATTGAAGCAGTAATCAAAAATCTCCCAACAAAAGCCCAGGGCCAGATGGCTTCCCAAGGGAATTCTACCAAACATTTAAAGAAGTATTAATACCTATTCTTCTGAAACTGTTCCAAAAAATAGAAATGGAAGGAAAATTTCCAAACCCGTTTTATGAGGCCACCATTACCTTGATCCCCAAACCAGACAAAGACCCCATCAAAAAGGAGAATTACAGACCAATATCCTTGATGAACATGGATGCAAAAATTCTCACCAAAATACTAGCCAATAGGATCCAACAGTACATTAAAAGGATTATTCACCACCAAGTGGGATTTATCCCTGGGCTGCAAGCTTGGTTCAACATCCACAAATCAATCAATGTGATACAATACATTAATAAAAGAAAGAACAAGAACCATATGATCCTCTCAATAGATGCAGAAAAAGCATTTGACAAAGTACAGCATCCTTTCTTGATCAAAACTCTTCAGAGTATAGGGATAGAGGGTACATACCTCAATATCATAAAAGCCATCTATGAAAAACCCACAGCACATATCATTCTCAATGGGGAAAAACTGAGAGCTTTCCCCCTAAGGTCAGGAACATGGCAGGGATGTCCACTATCACCACTGCTATTCAACATAGTATTGGAAGTCCTAGCCACAGCAATCAGACAACAAAAAGAAATAAAAGGCATCCAAATCGGCAAAGAAGAAGTCAAACTCTCACTCTTTGCAGATGATATGATACTTTATGTGGAAAACCCAAAAGACTCCACCCCAAAACTGCTAGAACTCATACAGGAATTCAGTAAAGTGGCAGGATATAAAATCAATGCACAGAAATCAGTGGCATTCCCATACACCAACAACAAGACAGAAGAAAGAGAAATTAAGGAGTCGATCCCATTTACAATTGCACCCAAAATCATAAGATACCTAGGAATAAATCTAACCAAAGAGGCAAAGAATCTGTACTCAGAAAACTATAAAAGACTCATGAAAGAAATTGAGGAAGATACAAAGAAATGGAAAAATGTTCCATGCTCATCGATTGGAAGAACAAATATTGTGAAGACATCAATGCTACCTAGAGCAATCTACACATTCAATGTGATCCCTATCAAAATACCATCAACTTTTTTCAAAGAAATGGAATAAATAATCCTAAAATTTGTATGGAACTAGAAAAGACCCCGAATAGCCAGAGGAATGTTGAAAAAGAAAACCAAAGCTGGCGGCATCACAATTCCGGGCTTCAAGCTCTATTACAAAGTCATCATCAAGACAGTATGGTACTGGCACAAAAACAGACACATAGATCAATGGAACAGAAGAGAGAGCCCAGAAATGGACCCTCAACTCTATGGTCAACTAATCTTCGACAAAGCAGGAAAGAATATCCAATGGAAAAAAGACAGTCTCTTCAACAAATGGTGTTGGGAAAATTGGACAGCCACACGCAGAAGAATGAAACTGGACCATTTCCTTACACCACACACAAAAATAGACTCAAAATGGTTGAAAGACCTCAATGTGAGACAGGAGGCTATCAAAATCCTAAAGGAGAACATAGGCAGCAGCCTCTTCAACCTCAGCCACAGCAATTTCTTCCTAGAAACATCGCCAAAGGCAAGGGAAGCAAGGACAAAAATGAACTCTTGGGACTTCATCAAGATAAAAAGCTATTGCACAGCAAAAGAAACAATCAACAAAACCAAAAGACAACCGACAGAATGGGAGAAGATATTTGCAAATGACATATCAGATAAAGGGCTAGTATCCACAATCTATAAAGAACTTCTTAAACTCAACACCCAAAGAACAAATGATCCAATCAAGAAATGGGCAGAAGACATGAACAGACATTTTCCCAAAGAAGACATCCAAATGGCCAACAGACACATGAAAAAGTGCTCAACATCGCTCAGCATCAGGGAAATCCAAATCCAAACCTCAATGAGATACCACCTCACACCAGTCAGAATGGCTAAAATTAACAAGTCAGGAAATGACAGATGTTGACGGGGATGCGGAGAAAGGGGAACACTCCTACACTGTTGGTGGGAATGCAAGCTGGTGCAGCCACTCTGGAAAACAGTATGGAGGTTCCTCAAAAAGTTGAAAATAGAGCTACCGTACGATCCAGCAGCTGCACTACTGGGTATTTACCCCAAAGATACAAATGTAGGGATCCGAAGGTACGTGCACCCTGATGTTTATAGCAGCAATGTCCACAATAGCCAAACTGTGGAAAGAGCCAAGATGTCCATCGACAGATGAATGGATAAAGAAGATGTGGTATATATATACAATGGAATATTATGCAGCCATCAAAAGGAATGAAAGCTTGCCATTTGCAACGATGTGGATGGAACTGGAGGGTGTTATGCTGAGCGAAATAAGTCAATCAGAGAAAGACATGTATCATATGACCTCACCGATATGAGGAATTCTTAATCTCAGGAAACAAACTGAGGGTTGCTGGAATAGTGGGGGGTGAGAGGGATGGGGTGGTTGGGTGATAGACATTGGGGAGGGTATGTGCTACGGTGAGCACTGTGTAAGACTGTTGAATCACAGATCTGTACCTCTGAAACAAATAATACATTATATGTTTAAAAAAAAAAAGAAGAAGAAGATAGCAGGAGGGGAAGAATGAAGGTGGGGAAATCGGAGGGGGAGACGAACCATGAGAGACTATGGATTCTGAAAAACAAACTGAGGGTTCTAGAGGGGAGGGGGGTGGGAGGATGGGTTAGCCTGGTGATGGGTATTAAAGAGGGCACATTCTGCATGGAGCACTGGGTGTTATAATCAACAATGAATCATGGATCACTACATCAAAAACTAATGATGTAATGTATGGTGATTAACATAATAATAAAAATAAAATAAAATAAAAAATAAATGTAAAAAAAAATAAATCTTTTTTAAAAAAAGAGTTTAATATCCAGAATATATTAAAAACTCCTACAACTAAACACTAAAAATAGACAACCCAATTCAAAAATGGGCAAAGAAATTGATTTCACCAAAGAAGGTTTACAAATGACCAGTAAGCACATGAAAAGATGCTCAACATCACTAGTAATTAGGAAAATGCAAATTAAAGCCATAATGAAATACCACTTCACACTTACGAAGATGACTATTATTTTAAAAATGGAAAATAACAGGTGTTGGCTAGGATGTGGAGAAATTGGAACCCTCATGTATTGCTGGTTGGAATGTAAAATGTTGCAGCTGCCGTAGAAAGCAGTATGGTGGCTCCTCAGAAAGTTACACACAGAATTACCATATGATCCAGAAACTCCCCTTTCTGGTATCTACCTGAATTAAGTGAAAGCAGGGACTCAAACAGATACTTGTACACCCATGTTCACAGCAGCATTATTCACAATAGCCAAAAAGTGGAAGCAATCCAAATGTTCATCAACAGATAATGGATAAACAAAACGTGATACATACATACAATGCAATACTATTTAACCTTGAAAAGGAACGAAGTATGACACAAACTAAAACATGGATGAATCTCTAAAAAATTATGTTAGGCAAAAGAAGCCAGACACAAGAGGCCACATATTATGTAATTCCACTTAGGCAAATCTATTAAGAAACAAAGTAGATTTGTTGGTTACCAGGGACTAGAGGGAATGCAGAATGGAGAATGAATGCTAGCAAGTAGGGGTTTTCTTTTCAGGTGATGAAGATATTCTGAATTAAGATAGTGGTAATTCCTATAAAACCCTGTGAACTGTACACTCTTAAATGGTAATTATATGATATGTGGATTATATCTCAATAAAACTAACTGCCCTTTTCCAAAAAACAAAAACAAAGCAAAACAAAACAAAAACTAGGACAGATCACATCTTTCTCTGCTTAAAACCACCCACTGACTTTCTGTCCCAATCAGTGTAAAATACAAAAATCTTTTCTGTAGCCTACAACTACAAAATCCAGCCTCTGCCTCATATTCTTTGATGCCCCCCCCCCGCCCCCGCACCAACCCCAACACCACTTTCCACTCACCAACAGCCACCCTGGCCTCCTTGCTGTCCTCCAACATGCCAAGCATGTTCCTACCTCAGAACCTTGGCACATGTTATATCCTCTACATGGAATGCTCTTGCCCAATATATATCAACATCGCTCATTCCAGACTCTTTCTGTTCTCTGCTCAAATGTCACCTTAATGAAAATATTCCTAGACAACACAATTTAAAATTTCAACCTCTGCTCCACAAAACATATACCATCTATCTCTTATCTGGCTTTTTCTTCATAGCGCTCAATACCCTACAACACACTTGATATATGTTTCTGTGTGTCTGTCTCTCTTGAATAGAAGCTCCATAAGAGTAGAAACTTTGCTTAAACACGACTTCATCTCCAGTATCTAGAATAGTGCCTGCACATAATAAGAACTTAATATATGATGAATGAATTTAAACAAATGAACAAATGAATAGAAACAAAAAGACAAAGAGAAATACAGTAACTCATTTTACAAAGAAAACACCTAGTAAAGGGTATTGGCAAGACTCAGGCCCAGGTCTGCCTGACTGTCAAATCCAAGCTCTTCATTTCTATGGTATACTTTACTTCCGATTTTGGAGACATTGGAGGTATTACTTGTTAAGTGGAAGAGTGCGTACTTTGTAAAATGCTAATACAGCACATCTAAAAATCCATTTTTTTAGTTTCTATTCATTTTAATGCAACTATCATATTACATGGAAAAGCATAACAATTGATAGCCTCCAAAATTACTGAACTTCATTTATTTTATATTGCTCAGCTACTTTCAAAATTATGCTTATTGGGCGCCTGGGTGGCTCAGTTGGTTAAGCGACTGCCTTCAGCTCAGGTCATGATCCTGGAGTCCCGGGATCGAGTCCCACATCGGGCTCCCTGCTCAGCAGGAAGTCTGCTTCTCCCTCTGACGCTCCCCCCTCTCATGCTCTCTCTGTCTCTATCTCATTCTCTCTCTCAAATAAATAAATAAAATCTTTAAAAAAAAAAAAAAATTATGCTTATTAAATGAACCTCTCTCTCTCAAAAGACACCAAACTAGCTGCAACCCCAAATTTCTCTGCACCCATAAAATATACTAGAGAGAATATGCCAAAGGAAAGGAGGCTTTACACCTGGAATGGGCATATAGTAGCATCTGCTCTTCAAGAGCCATTCTGGGACAGAGACAAACAGGGACAGAAGTACAACACCCCCTTCTCCTTCCAACCAAGACTCAGAAGACAATTAGAGTAACCTTTTTTTTTTTTTAAAGTAATCTCCATGCCCAATGTGGGGCTTGAACTCACGACCCCAAGATCAAGAGTTTCATGCTCTACTGACTGAGCCAGCCAGGCATCCCAAGATAATTATAATAACCTTTAAAACTTCCAAACTATGGGGCACCTGGGTGGCTCAGTCAGTTAGACGGTTAAGGGTCTGACTCTTGGTTTCAGTTCAGGTCATGATCTCAGGGCTATGGGATCAGCCTGCATCTGGCTTCTCGGGCTTCAGCTCTGCACCCTTAGCGCAGAATCTGCTGGAGATTCTTTCCCCCCTCACTCTCCCTCCCCCTCTGCTCCTCCCCCAGCTCGTGCACGTGCTCACGCTCTCTCTCTCAAATAAATTAAATCTTAAAAAACAAAAAAACTTCCAGACTAGTCTACAAGGACCAGAAACAATGGAGCAAATGGCTAAGTCACTTGTTTTATTAACATCAGTTTCTCCACACTTACTACAAACTTTTAAGTAAACTTACTCAAACATCTTATGTTGTGTTGTTTATACCTTCCTGGCTTCTTTACTGCAAATGCTAAGCGATACTTTGCTTCCTATTGCATACTTCCTACAAAGACTTGCCCAGCTCTATGCAAAAGAGGTACCATGAAGCTTCAATCATTTGGGGAGATAACTAAGCACAGACATGAGGTAAGCCCACCCCCTTGTTTTGTAAGTGAGACAATTCAGTCGCAGAAATTATAGTTCCTGTCGACATATAACTTATTAGTGGCAAAGCCTAGATTAGTATCCAGGATTCCCAGCTTCCTTCCAGAATAAAACTTTTCTACTCCTCCAATATTAAAGATTAAAAAAAAAACACTGTTTGCACTGAGGTACTTCCGGCTTACTTAATGATAAATCCTCAAAATAGAAGGTTATGTCTAATTGAATCTTATAGCCTCAAAACCTAGATCGGTGCCCAACACACAATAGACAGTAGTGTGCATTTACTGAATGATCAATTGTTTAAATGTGAGTTACTTTATTAAAAGGTATTTATTTCTGATTCTAATTAAATATTTTAAGGAAGTTACAGTAAGCCTAACTTTAGATATCACTAAAATGACCAAGATACTCCTAAGGGTAAAACTAAAATGACCCCCCAATTCCTCTAATTTCAAATAATAATCACTTTCCCAGGATATCCTTCCTTCTCCTCAGCAAACTCCATTCATTGGAGGCACACACTCCTAGAAGAAGCTACCTGCCTCAGGCCTTAATTCATTTCACCTAATCTTAAGCAAAGAGCAAATCTCAGAGAACTTCCAATAAGAGGAAGCAAAAGAAAAAATGCCAGAAATAACAGAATAGTGACCAAGTACAGGGGTGCCTGGCCAGCTTGGTCAGTAGAGCATGTGACTCTTGATCTCAGGGTTGTGAGTTTGAGGCCCACGTTGGGTGTAGAGATTACTTAAAATCTTTAAATATATATATTTGCTGAACAAGATGCTGAAAAGTCACTCCTTTTCAGTTTTGTATACATACTTAGTAGAGATCACTCCATTAAGAGTTCTGGTAGCACCTTTGCCCAGTTTTTAGAAGACTTGGGCACTTATTCCTACCCTGAATCCAAATTTGGTGCTGCCCTTGCCCCCAAACTGTCAGAAAACTTGGCCTCGGGCGCCTGGGTGGCTCACATGGTTAAGTGTCTGCCTTCGGCTCAGATCATGATACCAGGATCCTGGTATCGAGTCCCGCATCGGGCTCCCTGCTCAGCGGGGAGCCTGCTTCTTCCTCTGCCTCTCTCTCTCTCTCTGTCTCTTATGAATAAATAAATAAAATTTAAAAAAAAGAAAAGAAAAGAAAAGAAAACTTGGCCTCTCCCTAGTACCATGTTATGGGACAGATAAAGATGCTAATGAGTTTCAATTTGAACATTCCCAAAAAGCTTAATTCTGTTTAAAAAATAAAAAATAAATTTAAAAAAAGAACACGTGGTAAATCCCAAAACACAAGTATAAAACTGTGATGGGTACTTAAGTAGCAGCTTTTCTTCAAATGCCAGGTAAAAACCGAGACGGAGAAGGGGACTGGGGGGTGAGAAGGGGTGGGGGAAAGGGGAGGATCTGATCTAGCAAGAAAAACTGGCCGAACTAGCAAGAGAAATTGGCCAAACTAGCAAGAGAAATCGGCCGGCCTACCGGGTTCCCTGGCCCAGATAAGAGTTGGGGGGCAGGGCGGGGTGGGGGGGAGGAATATATGGGACTCCTCCAAATAATACTGACAACGGTCCCCAGGAGGGATTCCTAAGCTAGTATTCATAATCATAATCATAATAGTCATCAACTTACAAGCTGCCTCTTCTTGGAAGGCTCAACTCCTTCTGAAAAAAAAAAAGCACAAACACAGTTACACAGAAATAAGGACACATCTGGTCCTACAGGTCTGCATTAAATGTCCTACAGCATTATCTTAACAATGGCAAAAACTAAATATTTCCAAACAATAACCTCTTCCCTTATCTTTTAAATTCAGTGAAATAAAGAGCAGTCAGGTTAACTACCACCTCTTTATTCTTCCTTCCCAAAAAGAATGTCTCACAGACTACTTGCAGCATTTTCCCCACTAGATGGAACCATCTCACCAGTGGAGATTATCCCAGATACCCATTGGGCTAGCCATTAACTTGATGAATTGTAAAGGATTCACCCATCATTAAGAGTCAGGGATATGAAAGGAACAACATGGAATTTTTTTTTAATTAGGAAACATTTTAGACAAAGAAGTATAGAAAATAATATAACAAAGGGATGACTATAGACACCACTGGTGTGAGAACAGTTGGGCCTCTGACTTGCTTTCAAAATTTATCAAGTCCCACCTCCCACAACTCCCTACTTAACTGGTATGAATATTTTGTTTATCTTTGCCATATGTCTTTATATTTCCTTACATATATATTCATAAATAATTATTAGTATCATTTCACGTTGTTAAATTATTTATTTAAAATATTTCTATGTAGGGCGCCTGGGTGGCTCAGTTGGTTAAGCGACTGCCTTCAGTTCAGGTCATGATCCCAGGGTCCTGGGATCGAGTCCCACATCAGGCTCCCGGCTCAGCGGGGAGCCTGCTTCTCCCTCTGACCCTCTCCTCTCTCATGCTGTTTCTCTCTCGCTCGCTCTCCAATAAATAAATAAAATCTTTAAAAAATAAATAAATAAATAAATAAATAATAAAATATGTCTATGTATTTTAAATTATTTAAAATATGTATTCATCTGACTTCAACATTATAACTGGGAGATTCACCCACGTCGATATTTTTCACTTTTGTTCATTAGTCCACTTTATAAATTTATTTTGTCACTTATTTATAATATTTATTTATCCATTCTCCAGGAAACATAAAGTTAATTTTCTTTGCACATTTTTCTTCTCCATCAAAACAATGCTCCTATAAATAGCTTGTACTTGATTCTTCATGCACATTATAAAAAGTTTCTTGGAAGTATACATTTAGATTTAACCTCCCCCTCCAATGCTTCCCAGACCTGTCTCCCAAGCTCTTGACACTTATAACCAATTTGCCTACTCAACATCTCAAATCCCACATGTCCCAAACTGAGCTCATTCTTTCCACCAAAATTGATTCCAACCACAGGCTTTCCCCATCTCAGATGATGGTTATTTCTATTCTTCTGGTTGTTTAGACCAAAACATCTGGATTCCTCTGTTATTCACATCCATCATATCCCATCCATCAGGAATTCTTTTTTATTTTATATTTTTATTTTTTATCATTAAAATTTCATAATTTTCAAGAGTTTTGTCACAATCCATCATTTTTTCCCTTTTCTCTCTACTGAAGTATTTTATTTTTTTTTATTTTTATTTAAATTCTAGTTAGTTAACATACAGTGCAATATTGGTTTCAGGAGTAGAATTCAGTGATTCATCACTTACATATAACATCCAATGCTCATCATAAGAAGTGTCCACCACCCTTCTAGTCCATCTCCCACCCACATCCCTCCATCAACTCTCAGTTGGTTCTCTATCAAGAGTTTCTTATCATTTGTTTCCCTTTCTCTTTTTTCTCCCTCCCATATGTTCATCTGCTTTGTTTCTTAAATTCCACATATGAGTGAAATCATACCATCCATCAAGAATTCTTAATGGCTCTAGCTTTAAAATATATCCAGAATACAACCATTTTTCAGACATATCTCCACAATGTATATATACATACAACCTCTTAAACAAAAACTTTGGATTTAGTCATGTTTAGATATTGGAATTGGGGGGATGGGTATTAAAGTAACAGCACATACATGTTATATTATGTAACAATAGATCATATAACTACTTCAAAAAAGACTGTGACACCAATAAAACACACAAAATCCATTAAAATTTCTGAAACAAAATATACAATAGTCACAATAAAGTCTAAAGAATCTCAATTCAATTTTGTCACCTGAAGAGTTAAAGTTAGGGAAAAGCCTCCTGGTTTCTGCTATTGCATTCTAAGCCACCATGGTCTCTCCCTGGCTTCTCAACCATCTCTTAACTGGTACCCCATTCCTGCTTCTACCTTTATCCCTCTATAGTCTATTCTCAACATAACAGTGTTCCTTTTAAAGGTCAGTTAGATCATAACACTCCTGCTTAAAACCCTCAAATGGATCCCTGATTCACTCACAAGTGAAAGTCAAAATCCACATAAAGACCTAGACGGGTGATCCACCGCCCCTTCCCAGTATCTCTCTGGCCTCCTCTCTCCCTTGCACACTTTGATCCAGCCATACTGGACTCTATTATTCATCAAACACATCCAGCATTCTACTACCTTCGCTAATCTGTGCATTCTACCTATAATGCTGCTCCTCCCCCAAATATTTCCTTAACTCCCTAACAGCCTTAAAAAATCTTGGCTCAATTTTTACCTGAGCATGAAGTCTACTACCCTGATAGCCCTACATAATATTGCAACTTACTTTACACCCCATCACCCTCTTATCCTGCTTTAACTTTTTTTTAAAGTATCACCAATATACTTTCAATATATTTATCACTAATATGCTATGTAATTTACTTATTTATTATGTTTATTGCCCATTTTCTATCCTCACCCACTAGAATCTAAGCTCCATGAGGGCAAGGATCTCAGTATGTTTTATTTACTAATGCATCTGAATGACTTAGAAAGTAGATGCTCAAAAAATAACTATTGAACACACACTCTCCAATACTTGGTATTTTCAGACTTTAATTTTATTTATTTTTTAAAGAAAGCTTTCCCTTCTATTTTTTTTAAATATTTTATTTATTTATTTGACAGTGAGAGAGAACAAGCAGGGGGAGCGGCAGGCAGAGGGAGAGGGAGAAGCAGGCTCCCCTCTGAGCAGGCAGGCCCATGTGAGGCTCGATCCCAGGACCCTGGGATCACGACCTGAGCCGAAGGCAGACACTTAACTGACTAAGCCACCCAGGTGCCCCAACTTTTTAATTTTTTAAGACTATATTTATTTATTTGAGAGAGAGAGTGCACGTGCATGAGCAGGGGGGAGGGGCAGAGGAGGAAGGAGAGGGAGAGAGAATCTCAAGCAGACTCCGCCCTGAGCGCAGAGCCAAACACAGAGCCAATCCCACGACCCTGAGATCATGACCTGAACTGAAACCAAGAGTCGGACGCCTAACTGACTGAGCCACCCAGGCACCCCAGACTTTTTAATTTTTACCAATCTATCAGCTCTGATCATAGTATGGTTTTCAATTTTTCAATTTTTTTTAAGATTTTATTTTTAAGTAATCTCTATATCCCAATGTGGAGGCTCGAACCCACAACCCTGAGATCAAGAGTTACATGCTCTACCAACTGAACCAGCCAAGCAACCCTGATCATAGTATGGTTTTAATTGGTATTTCCTATAAATATTAGTGAAGTTAAGCAAGGTTTCGTATGTTTGTTGACCACTAGGGTTTCCTCAATGGTGAACTGCCTATTTATACCCTGGCCCATTTTTCTATTAGATTTCCTGCCTTTTTTTTTTTTTTTCCTTATTGAATTGTAAGATATATTCTGGATAATAATTATTTATAAGTTAAAGTCACTGAAAATGTTTTCTCAGTCTTATCTTTTTACTTTTATTTTTTTTACTTTTATTTTTAACGGAGTGATCAAAAGGTTTAATTTTTATGTAGTCAAACTTATCAATCTTTCCTTGTATTATTTTTTATATGTAAGAAATACATCTCTAACACATAGACACATGAATGTATTTGCTTATATTTTCTTCTAAAAGATTTGTAGGTTTACTTTTCACACAAAGTTTGTTAATATACCTGGAACTTATTTTTCATATGGAGGGAGATAGGAACCCTATTATATTTTTTTCTATACATATGATCGATTATCCCAGGTCATTTGTTAAATGATGTGCAATTTCAGTGCAATATTAAGTTTCCATAAATGCATGGGTCTCTCTCTTGACTATATTCTATTCCGTGTACTGTCAGCCCCTGTGCCAATACCACACTGTTTAACTGGTATAGTTTGACAATAAATCTTGATATTTGTAAGGCAAGTCCATTCACATTGTTATTACTCTTGAAAATTATGAGAGCTAATCTTGGGGCTTTGGTCTTCCATATAAATGTTAGAATCAACTTGTAGATAAAAACTTCTTTGACACTGCACTCGATCCAGAGTTGATCTGGAGATAACTGACATATTTACAATACAGACAACTACTATACAAGAACATGGTATACCCATCCATTTATTTAGGTCTTCTTTAATATATTTTAATAAAGTTTGATAATTTTTCAAATAAAGATTATACAAATATTTTTGTTAGATTTATTTCTAAGTACATTATATTTTCTTGCTGCCATTATATCATATTTTTTAAACACATTTGCCAAGAGTTGTATTTCATTACATTCCTCCCAATATAGTATGAAAATTTTCAGACACAGAAAACAGAAAAATTTAAAAACCTGTACAGCAAACATCTATATACCTGCAACCCAGAGTGTTCAATTGTTAACATTTCACAATACAGGCATGCCTTGTTTTAATGCACTTCACTTTATTGTTCTTCATAGATATTGCCTTTTTTTTTTTTTTTAACATATTGAAGGTTTGTGGCAATCCTACATCAAGTGTATCAGCAACATTTTCGCAACAGCATTTGCTCACTTCATGTGTCTCTCACATTTTGGTAATTCTCAAAAATTTCAAACTTTTACATTTTTATTATATTTGCTATGGTGATCTGTGATCAGTGATCTTTGATGTTACTATTGTAATTGTTTTGGGGTGCCACAAACCTTGCCCATACAAGATGGCAAACTTAACTGATAAATGTTGTGTGTGTTCTATCTGCTCCACTGACTAGCCATTCTCCTCATCTCATTCCCTCTCCTCTAGTCTCCCCACAATACTGAAATTAGGCCAGTTAATAACCCCACAATGGCCTCTGAGTGTTCAAGTGAGAGGAAGAGCTGCACGTCTCTCACTTTAAATCAAAAGCTATAAATGATTAAGCTTAGTGAGGAAGGCTTTTCAAAAGTCAAAACAGGCCAAAAGCTAGGCCTCCTGCACCAAATAGCCAAGTTGTGAATGCAAAGAAAAAGGTCTTGAAGGAAATTTAAAACGCAACTCCAGTGAACACATGAATGATAAGAAAAGCAGAACAGCCTTATTGCTGATAAGGAGAAAGTTTGAGTGGTCTGGATAGAAGATGAAACCAGCCACAGCATTCCCTAATCCAGAGCAAGGCCCTAACTCTCGTTTCCATGAAAGCTAAGAAAGGTGAAGAAGCTGCAGAAGAAAAGCATGAAGCTAGCAAAAGTAGGTTCAGTAAGCTGTAGGGAAAGAAGCCATCTTCTTAACATAAAAATGTAAGGTGAAGCATCAAGAGCTGATGTAGAAGCTACAGTAAGTTGTCCAAAAGATCTAGTTAAGATAATTAATGAAGGTGGCTACACTAAACAACAGATTTTTAAAGTAAATGAAACAGCTTCATTTTGGAAGAAGATACCATCTGGGACTTCCCTAACTAGAGAGGTCAAGGCATTAAAGCTTCCAAGGACAGGCTGACTCTCTTGTTAAGAGGCTAATACAGCTGGTGAATTAAGTTGAAGTCCACGCTCATTTACCATTCTAAAAATCCTAGGGCCCTTAAGAATTATACTAAATCTACTCTGCCTGTGCTTTATCAATGAAACAACAAAGCCTGGATGACAGCACATCTGTTTATAGCATGGTTTACTGAATAGTTTAAGCGCACTGTTGAGAACGGCTCAGAAAAAAAAGACTCTTCTCAAAATATCACTGCTCACTGACAATGCATCTGGTCACCCAAGAACTCTGATGGAGATGTACAAGATTAATGTTTTCATGCCTGTTAACACAACAACCATTCTGTAGCCCACGGATCAAGGAGTAATTTTGACTTTCAAGTCTTATTATTTAAGAGACACATTCTGTAAGGCTTTAGCTGCCATAGGTAATGATTCCTCTGATGGATCTGTGCAAAGTAAATGGAAAACCTTCCAGAAAGGATTCACCATTCTAGAGGCCATAAAGAACATTCGTGATTCATGGGAGGCGGTCAAAATATTAACATAAACAGGAGTTTGAAAGAAGTTGATTCCAACCCTCAAGGGTGACTTTGAGGAGTTTAAGACTTCAGTGGAAGAAGTAACTGCAGATGGGGTGTAAATAGCAAGAGAACTAGAATTACAAGTGGACCTTGAAGGTGTGACTAAATTGCCACAATCTCATGATAACCCTTGAACGGATGAAGAGTTACTTCTTATGGATGAACAAAGAAAGTGGTTTCTTGGGATGGAATCTACTCCTGGTGAGGATGCTGTGAAGAATG
Source organism: Phoca vitulina (assembly GCF_004348235.1). Taxonomy (NCBI): domain Eukaryota; kingdom Metazoa; phylum Chordata; class Mammalia; order Carnivora; family Phocidae; genus Phoca; species Phoca vitulina. The sequence goes on from NW_022589705.1 coordinate 65,510,133, forward strand.
TTGAAACGATAACAAAGGATTTAGAATATCACATAAACTCAACTGATAAAGCACTGGCAGAGTTTGAGAGGACTGACTCCAATTTTGAAAGAAGTTCTGTGCATAAAATACTATCAAACCACATGTCACGCTATTCATGAAATCATCCATGAAAGGAAGAGAGTCAATGTGGCAACTTCACTGTTCTCTTTTTTAAGAAACTGCCACAACCATCCCAACCTTAAGCAACCACCATCCTCATCAGTTGGCAGCCATTAACATCAATGTAAGACCTTCCACCAGCAAAAAGATTATGACTGCTGAAAACCCAGATGGTGTCTAGTATTTTTTAGCAATAAAGTATTTTTTAATTAAGGTATGTAGTTTTTTTTTTTTTAGACAGAATGCTATTGCTCACTTAATAGACTACAGTATAGTGTAAACATAACTTATATGCATTGGAAAACCAAAAAATTCATTTGACTTGCTTTATTGCAATATTTGCTTTGTTGTGGTGGTCTGGAACTGAACCCACAATATCTCCAAGGTATGCCTATATTTGCTTTATCACATAGTTAGCTACCCATCCATTTTTAAAAAACAAAATGCATCTTCAAGTAGACTACAGACATCAGTAGACACTTAAGCATGTCTATCATTACCCAGAATTCAGCATTTATTTACAATGCTTTCATGTAATAGATATATATCTCTATATCCATATATCTATCTCCAACATGAGAGCATATATATAATTAATATATATATTAATTAATCTTAAGTATGCCACATGATAAGTTTAATAAATGGAAAAACTCAGATAACCCAAATCCCTACCAAAATATAGAAGATGTCCATCAATCCAGAGAGTTCCATCATATCTTTTTTGATAAATTCCCAACAAACCACTATTCCCTCACCCAAGTAAATACTATTCCCATTTTTCCACCATGGATTAGTTTTGCCTGCTCCAGAACTTCATATAAATTGAACAAGTATGAACCTTTGTATGTAAAACTTCTTGCACTCAGCACAGCATTTTAGAAATTCATCTATATGTTACATGAAATAGTAGCAAAATCTAATCATATGAATATACCACAGTTTATTTATCTTTTCTCCTACTAGTGGATATTTGGGTTATTTCCAGTTTTGAGCTATTAACATTCCTGTACAAGTCTTTTAATAGGCCTATGTTTCATCTCTCTTGGGTAAATACCTAAGAGTGGGATTACTGGGTTATAGGATAGGTATATATTTATTTTTATAAGAAACTACCAGATCTTGGGGCGCCTGGGTGGCTCAGTTGGTTAAGCGACTGCCTTCGGCTCAGGTCATGATCCTGGAGTCCCTGGATCGAGTCCCGCATCGGGCTCCCTGCTCGGCAGGGAGCCTGCTTCTCCCTCTGACCCTCCCCCCTCTCATGTGCTCTCTCTCTCTCTCTCATTCTGTCCCAAATAAATAAATAAAATCTTTAAAAAAAAGAAACTACCAGATCTTTTCCTGCAGTAATTATACCAAGTTACACTCCCATTAACAATGTATGAGAATTTTAATTACTCCACACTCCAGCTAATATAGTAATAATAATTACTGATAATAAGAATTGCTCTACACTCACCCCAAGAACTCCAACTGCTCTACTTTCATGCCAATATGTGCCATCAGTATTTTAAATTTTAGCCTAGATTGTAGTGAGTGTGTAATTACATCTCATTGAAGTTTTAATTTGCATTTTCAAGATGACTAATAATGTTAAACATCTTTTCATGTGCCTTATTAGCCATCAGCACACATTCTTTTATGAAGTATCTTAAAATATTTTTGCCCCTTTTATAATTGGGCTGTTTATCTTTGAGTTGTAAGAATCCTTCATATATTCTAGACCCAAGTCCTTTGTTAGATATGTTTGATGAATATTTTCTCTCAGTCTGCGGCTTGCCTAACTGAAGTCATTAGTGGTGTCTTTTGATAAGCAAAAGTTTTAAATTTTGATGAAGGTCAATTTATCAATAGTTTTTTAATGGTTAATGCTTTCAGGATCTTGCCTAAGAAAACTTTGCCCATGCCAAAAGCACAAAAATATTTTCCTATTTTTATTTCTAGATGCTTAAGGCTTTTAGCCTTTACATTTAGGCCTATGATCCATTATGAATTAATTTGGGGGTAATATGTGAGTTAAAGTTAAGGTTCATTTTTTTCCATATAGATATCCACTTATTCTAGCACCATTTATGGAAAACACCATCTTTCGACCAACAGATTGCTTTAGCACCTTTGTTGAAAATCAAATTAAAACAGAATGGGCTAGCCCCTCATCGGGCTCCGTGCTCAGCGGGGAGCCTGCTTCTCCCTCTCCCTCTGCCTGCCTCTCTACCTACTTGTTCTCTCTCTCTGTCAAATAAATAAATAAAATCTTTTAATAAATAAATAAATAAATAAAATAAAATAGAATGGGCTATTTAGGGACTCTCTACTATATTCCATTTTTCTACCCTATGCCAGTACCACACTTTCTTGATTCTGCTGCTTTATATTAAGTATTGAAGTCAAATCATGTAGTCTTTTTTTGTTCTTCTTCTTCAAGAATGCTTTGGACATTCTAGACTCTTTGCATTTGCATATAAATGTTGCATATAAATTATTAATTTGTATAAAAATGTCTGCTGGGATTACAGACCAATTTGGAAAGAACTGAGTTTTGGTTTTTTTTTTTAAAGAAAGCGGGGTGGGGGGCAGAGGCAGAAGGAGAAACAGACCCCCCGCAGAGCAGGGTGCCCGACACAGGGCTCGATCCCAGGACCCTGTGATCATGACCCAAGCTGAAGACGCTTAACTGACTGAGCCACCCAGGAGCCCCAAGAACGGAGATCTTAATATTCAGTCTTCCAACCCATGAACATAGTATTTCTCCACTTACTTAGATCTACTTTAATTATTCTAGGCAAAGTTTTATAGTTTTCAGCAAAAAGATCTTCTTTTGCTAAACTTGTCCCTAAGGAGATATTTATGAGGCTACTATAAATAAAATTATTTCATTTTCCAATTGCTTGTTTCTAGTATAGGAATAAAATCAATTTTTATATATTGACCATGTCCTATAACTTTGCTATATTCATTATTAGTTGTAATAGCTGTTTTGAAGATTCCTTAGGATTTTTATGCATAAACAATCATGTTCTCGGGGCGCCTCTGTGGCTCAGTGGTTTAGGTGTCCAACTCTTGGGTTTCAACTCATGTCCTGATCTAGGGGTCGTGAGATCGAGCCCTGCATTGGGCTCCTCGCTCAGCAGGGAGTCTGCTTCCCCTCTCCTTCTGCCCCTCCCCCCTGCTCGTATGCTCTCCCTCTCTCTCTGAAATAAACCTTAAAAAAAAAAAAAAAGATCATGTTCTTTATGAATAAGAGAGTTTTACTTCTTTCCACTTTCTAGAACTGTGGTAGACATCCTTGCCATGTTTCTGACCTGATCATAGGCTTAAAGAGTTCAATATTTTACCATTAAATATGATGTTGGCTGCAGGTTTTTCATAGATAACTCTTACCAAATTGATAAAGTTTCCTTCTAAATGTGTTTAGAGTTTTTATCAGGAATGGGTATTGATTTTATCAAGTACTTTCTCAACATATACTGAAAAGATCATAAGATTTTTCTCCTCTATTCTGTTAATGTGGTGAGTTACGGTGATTGATTTTCTTCTTTTGAAGACTTATTTATATGAGAGAGAGAGAGAAAGGGAGAGCATGAGCAGGGGGAGGGGCAGAGGGAGAGGGAAGCAGACTCCCCATCGAGCCGGGAGCCCAACTCTGGGCTTAATCCCAGGACCCTGAGATCACGACCTAAGCTGAAGGCAGACACTTAACAGAGTGAGCCACCCAGGTGCCCCACAGTGATTGATCTCCTAATACAGAACTTCCTTGACTTACTATGGGGTTATGTCCCAGTAAACCCATCATAAGTTGAAAATATTGTAAGTCAAAATTGCACTTAATACACCTAACCTAACGAACATGACAGCTTACCTTAGCCTACCTTAAATGTGCTCAGAACACTTACATTAGCCTACAGGTGGGCAAAATCATCTAACAAAGTCTATTTTACAATGAAGTGTTGAATATCTTAATATAATGTATTAAAAACTGTACTGAAAGTGAAAAACAGAATGGTTGTGTGGGTACAGAACGGCTGTAAGAATATCAATTGTGTGGCTGACTGGAGAGTATCATACTACATTATCGCTAGCCCAGGAAAATACCAAATTTCAAATTCTACCAAATGTGTATCATTTTCATACCATCATAAAGTTGCAAAATCATAAGTCAAATTATCATAAGTTGGGGACTATCCTTATTAAACTAATCTTACATTTCTGGGTATAACCCAACTTTGTTAGGTTATCTTTGCTAATATTTTATTTATGATTTTTGCACCTATGTTCATAAGGGATAATGGTCTCCAGATTTTATTATAATGCCTTTGTCAGATTTTGGTATCACAATTATACTGGCCTCCTGAAATTAGCTGGGAAGTGTTCCTGCCTCTATTTTCTGAAAGAGTTTGTATAAGATTGGTGTTATTTCTTCCTTAATTATTATACAGTTTTCATTAATAAAATCATCTAGGTCTGGAGGCTTTTATTGAGGATTTTGCCTCTATGTTAAGTAAGACTGGCCTATGTACTTTCTCTTCTCAAAATGTCCTTGTCAGTTTGGGCATCATAATCCTCATAAAATGTGGTGGGGGAGTGTGTCATCTTTTTCTTCTTTATTCTGAAATAATCTATATAAAACTGGCAATACCATTCTTTGATCCTATATGACAGTTCTGGCTTCTTGAATAGTTTAAATAGGTAACATGAGGTAGGTTATATTTGGGGGCAATACTAACAAAATACTAATAAAAATTCTACAAAATGCATATGTGCCCCTCTCTGAATCCCTTTTAGAGAAGATAACAAAATGCATCCGTGAAGATCCATCCCTTCTTCTTCCTTATCCTCTCCTTGTACCTCCACAAAAGCCTGCATTTGCAAGATAGATGCTCAGGGCTCCAGATGAGTACCTTCAATGCCAAGCACTCTGGTACCATAAAGACAAGCCTAAGATAAAGTGGAGCAAAAAGTGCTCTCCAATCAGATAAGATTTCCCAATCCTCCCTTTCCCAGAGAATATTCATAGCAAATTAAGGAGGGAAGCTGCGAAGTCAGGAAGTTTGGCTGAGGTAGAAGCACTCTCATTTAGACAGATAACTATAAATTTGAGTTATCACTTCATCTTAGAAATTAGGATGGTAATATCTGACAATACATTATAACATCAGGTGAAGCCCATCCCATTCAGCCTTCTCTGATCTACTAGTTATATCTTGATTCTCCATATTCTTTATGATCAGGATTAGCATTTTGAACACGTCCACGTCTATCCCACCTTAAAAATAATTTCTTCGCTTAAGTACTACACATCCCTCTTCAACCACCACTGCCTTATCAAGTCTTTTTCCCTTCACAACCACATTTTTTTTTCTTCCTTTTTTTTAAGTAGATTCCACGCCCAGAGTAGAGCCCAACACAGGGCTTCAACTCACGACCCTGAGATCAAAGATCTGAGCTGAGATCAAGAGTCCAAAGCCTAGGGGCACCTGGGTGGCACAGTCAGTTGAGTACTGGACTCTTGGTTTTGGCTTGGGTTGTGATCTCCAGGTACTGGGATCGAGCCCCGCTTCAGGCTCTGCGCTCAGCACAGAGTGTGCTTGAGACTCTCTTTCCCTCTGCCTTTGCCCCTCCCCACACCCTGCTTGCTCTCGTTCAATCTCTCTCTAAAAATAAATAAATATATCTTTTGGAAAAAAAGAGAGTTGGAAGCATAATGGACTGAGCCACCCAGGCGCCATCCCCCCTCCCTTTTTTTAAATCACAACCACACTTCTTGAATTAGTCTACATTCACTGTCTCCTCTCACTTCCTATTTGTTCTTCAACACACTGCAAATATCCCCAGACCTTACCACCCCCATTTAAACCATTCTTGCTAGGTTATCAATGGTCTCCATGTAAAAAACCTCCACTGCATTCAGTCCACCATTTCTTTTTCTGACTTGACTGATCAGCAGCATTTGACAGTATCATTCACTCTTCTTTCTTGAAAGAATTTTCTTTCCCCAAAACCACATTCTCCTGTTTCAGCTCTTATTTCTGAAAACACTATTTAAACACCTTTGCAGGCTCATCCTTCATCATCTGAGACCTTTAAATGTTGATTGTCCTTAAAGCTCTGCCTGGAAACTCTTCTCTCTACATACTTTTACAGATGACTCCCATATTTGTATCTTCATCCCAGATCTCTCTCCTGAGCTTTATAGTCTTATATATAACTATCTTGTCCTTAAAATGTCTAAAAACTCAACCTGGCTTTCTACTCAATCTAGCTCCTCCTGTATTTTCCATTTCAGTATGGTACCACCAAATCCAGAGTCATTCTTTTTTTTTTTTTTTTACTTCCAATGTTTTATTTAAATTCCCGGGGGTTAACATATAGTGTAATATTGGTTTCAGGAGTAGAATTTAGTGATTCATCACTTTCATGTTAACACCCAGTGCTCATCTTAACAAGTGCCCTCCTTAATACCCATCACCCAGTTAGCCCATTCCCCATCCACCTCCCTCCATCAACTCTCAGTTGGTTCAGTCATTCTTGATTCACTTTCTCTCACCCTACAATCCCATTATTCAGCAAGCCTTGCCAATTCTACCTCCAAAACGTCTCTTTAGCTTGTCAATTTCACTTTATCTCCACTGCCATGTCCCCCTAGTCCAAACCAGCATTATCCTATACCACCTTCCTAGTTGATTTTCCTTTAGTTTGTTCCCCTGGACCCTTAATGTTATATCAATATATATATCATGTAATTAGTACCTGTTTTCTAAGTGATACTATCTTTGTTTAACAAAACAAACAACCAAAAGGATCTTTTTAAAACGCAGAACTGACTGGGTCATTTTTCTACTTAAACTCCTCAATGGATAAAGTCTAAAATCCTTTCTGTAGCCTACAGGATGCTACCTGGCTGCTACTGCCTACCTCTTTAGCATCCTTTGCACAACTCCCCAGTCTCACTGGAGTTTTGATCTCTGGGACATGGCATACCCTCTCTTCACCTTCAGGGCTTCACACCTATTATTCTGCCTGGAATACTTTTCCTTATCTCCTTTTATACATTCCTGAACCTTAGCTTAAATCTCATTTCCTCCGGGAAGATTTCCCTACATACAGTTTCCCTAGCCTACCTCTATACACTTCCAACCCTTCACTATCATTAGCTAACTTAATTGTCTGTTTTCTGGCAATGACTGTTAGCTCTACAGGAACAGAGATTAGTCTTGCTCACAATGACATTCCTAGCACCCAGCACAATACCTCGCCTAGTAGGTACTAAATGAATATCTGATGAGTAAACCAATGAATCAATCAAGTAAGTAAATGGTACTTACTACTATCATTACCATCACTATAATGCTCAAAATAGGGTCTTGCTCATTTGGAGTTAAACTGATGAAAAATATCAACTGCAATTAGGTCAGCAAAAGAGGCTTTACTAGAGAAAGGATATACTCTGTTATCACATATTATTTATTGACAGTCTTCTGGCTGGTAGTTCTTACAATGATCATAAAAAAAAATGCTTTTAGGAAAGAAAAACATAACCTACCACAGAAATCTACTTTTTTTTTTTTTTAAGATTTTATTTATTTATTTGAGAGAGAGAATGAGAGAGAGAGAGCACAAGAGGGGGAGAGTGGGAGAGGGAGAAGCAGACTCCCCACTGAACAGGGAGCCCGATGCGGGACTCAATCCCAGGACTCCAGGATCATGACCCAAGCCGAAGGCAGTCGCTTAACCAACTGAGCCACCCAGGCGCCCAGAAATCTACTTTAATACCATTTACTAACTGGCCTTAAAAGAACCATTATCCCCAAATACAATTTTCTCCCCTAAGCTCTGGCAGCAAATAAATCTGCTGGGATGCACAACAAAGTCCCTTTCCTGTGCAGCAAATGTACTGTTACTACTGCTCTGGGCATTATGGTGTTTTAGCTCCACTCACTCACACTTGAGTGTCAGTCTATCTTAAGGTCTGAAGCCAAGGGGGAAATCAGTGTATATGCAGCTATGGTACACCTATGAAACTAATGTATTTCACTCCTCTCGTTCCATTAAATTCACATGTCGTCACCCTGAGAATAGGTTTCAGTGATGCAGTATTTACATTATACAATATGAAGGAACATGGAAAAGAGCACACAATATAAACTTCATGTTATGGTTCAATAACATATAACTTATGTGACCTGGAATTTCACCTCCCTCTAAGGCTTAGATACAATGTTTATAAAGATCAAATAAAATAATGTATATGAAAGTATTTTATTCTATAAATTGTGACACAAGTGACAGATGAGCTGTTCTCATGTGAGTTTGACTGAACAGTAAAGACAGCTTGATGACACTAACAGGATATTTCCACACAGTATAAAAACTCAGGGCTCAGAGTCAAAAAATTTTTAAACACAGTTCTACTACTTACTTTGCTCATAAATCTTGATCAGTGATTATACTTTCCTAAATCTCATTTTTCTTTTCTGCATACCTGCAATAAAAATACCTACTTTGCAGGGCGCCTGGGTGGCTCAGTGGGTTAAGCACCTGACCCTTGGTTTTGCCTCAGGTCATGATCTCAGGGTGGTTCCATCGCCCCGCGAGGGGCTTTGAGCTCTGTGCAGAGTCCGCTTGGAATTCTCTCTCTCTATTCCCCCCTCTGCCCCTCCCCTGGCTTGTGCACACACGCTCGCTCTCTCACACTCTTTCTCTCTCTCTAAAATAAATAATTCTTTTTAAAATACCTACTTCGCAAAAAACAAAAACAAAAAACAAAAACCTACTTTGCCTATCTCACAAAGTTAGCCTAAGATTAGAATACAAAAGTACATTTAAGGCACCTGCAGCAAGGTTGTAAAGCTAATGGATAAGGCACTATTCTCCAAAAACTAACTCTATCCCTAAAACTCAAAGATATATTGTTTAAAGTCTCTAAAACTTTATTACAACCATTTTGGTTCCCTGAAATTGACATAGTTTGATACCATCTGCTGAAGATGATATTTCCATATTTTCTTGAACTATAAAGTTGCAAAGAAAGCTGTATATACTAAATTCTAGGGAAAGAACCTTCATTCCCTTTCACTTGTCCACAAAACAAACTCCTAAGGGAATTACATACAAAATGAGATGGCGCTGTTCACATGGGGAATCACTGTCTATGTGTATTACTCATTATTCACAATGACTAAACCCATAAAATATTTCCAAAGAAAAGACAAAGACCAAGTGTCCAAAGGCAATAACTACTACCCCCACAAGTAAATATGCAAGCCAAGAGTCACAAGACTGGTGTTTGTCCTTTACATCAATAGTCACCAGCATGGAGCTGACTGGTGGGTCAAAGCTATCTCTCTGCCTGAGGCAGCTCCCTCTCTGGGCCTCCCTCACACTTTCTAGTTTGAATTCTCACTCATATTCATTCATTCATTCATTCATTCTTCCACTGCAGTAGCAGCACTCCTCCTAGAGAAGGAAATTAACAGGCCTCAAGAAACATAACTCAACCTTCCACTCCATTGAGAGTAGAGTTTGAGAGTTAGGTTTTAGAGACATCTGAACTAACATATAAAATCAAGGGGGGAGAAAAAAGCATTCTCACCACTGAATGACTAGATATCTCTTTACAGAACTTATACATAAACCAATACAGTGTGACTAACATAAATAACACTGCTTGGGGTGAGGGTAGGAGTGGGGAACAACATTCTAGGGCCCACTCAGAATCCACTGCTGATGACAATTAACATCCTGTACTTCAGTATCCCACTGGATGAAAGAAGACAATATTTTTTAACTACTTATTGAAATACAATATAAATACAGAAAAGTACACATAAGCATTTAACTCAAATTTTCACAAACTGAATATAGTAGTGTAGCCAACAGCCAGGATTTAAAAAATGAACATCACCATCAACCTGGAAGTATTCTTGTCACTACCTACACTCTTTCAGTCACTACCTACACTCCCCAGGAAACCATCATCTTCACTTATTTTTTTTTTTTTTTTAAGATTTTATTTATTTATTTGACAGAAAGAGACAGAGGGAGAGAGGGAACACAAGCAGGGGGAGTGGGAGAGGGAGAAGCCGGCTTCCTGCTGAGCAGGGAGCCCGATGTGGGGCTCGATCCCAGGACCCTGGGATCATGACCTGAGCCGAAGGCAGACACTTAACGACTGAGCCACCCAGGCGCCCCCATCTTCACTTCTAACCTTATAGATCACTTTTGCTGTTTTGGCATTTTCTTAAATACAGTATAAAGTCTATACTATTTTGTGTCTAGCAATTTTATTCAATATATGTCTAATTTTAATCCCAGAAAGCAATAAGTGAATAAAGAAGTTACAAAATTTGAAGATATAATGTCTAAGCAATTTCCAAGATTGGTAATAGAAATGAATACACATATATAAGAAGCATAATATACCCAAGTATATGGGCTTAATTTTTTAAAAAATCCAGACCAGGTAAATGATAGTAATACTGAAAAACACCAAAGACAAAAAAAAAATCTTAAGAACCAGAGAGTAAGATCCATAAACTTCAAAGGAATGACAATTACAGTGGCAGTGTATCTCTCAATAGCAATAATGGAAATCAAAAGATAGCTGAATATGTATAAAGTTTGAGAGAAAATGACTACCAACATAAAATTGGGTACCCATATAATCTCTCAAGGTCAAAGACATAATAGAGACATTTAAATAAATATGAGTATTTACTAACAACCTACCTATACTAAAGGAATGTCTACATGATATACTTTAAGAAGGAAAATGATCCTAGGAGAAAAGTCTAAGACCCAAGAAGGAATATTGAGCAAGAAAACTAGTAAATGTACATAAATGTCAGTAAGTCTGACTATATAAAATAACAGTAATAAAAATATCTAATTTGTGAAAAATTTTTTAAACTAAAATACTGTACAAAAGCAGCATGTAAGTTTGGAGGAGGTGATGAGAGGGAAGGAGTCCTGTTGTTCAAGAGGGGGTTAAAATTTGAATTTGTTCTAACTCAACAGTAGAATTAGAAAGATCAAGGAAGAAAAACAATCCAAAAAGGTTCTATCAATATTTTTTTTTTTTTTTAAGATTTTATTTATTTGAGAGAGAGAGAGCGTGAGCAGTGGGAGGGGCAGAGGGAGAAAGAGAAGGAGACTCCCAGACTCGATCCCAGGACTCTGGGATCATGACCTAAGTTGAAGGCAGACGCTTAACCAACTGAGCCACCCATGTGCCCCTCTATCAATATTTTTAAATGGCAAAAAAGAAAAGAGGTGGTAAGTTATGGAAATGCAGGACATGGAATACAAGAAATAATAGGGTAAAAACAAATTCATATATATCAGTAATCTTAATAATCTTAATAAATGTAAATAGAAAAATATATCAGCATAGACAGGAAAAAACGAAAAACCTACTGCATGCCATTTGCAGATAATCCAAAAACAAAATGACATAGAAAGTTTGAAATAAAGTGATAGTTGGCTTTAAAAAAAAAACTAACAAAATATGGGACACCTGGGTGCTCAGCTAGTTAATCATCTGACTCTTTTTTTTTTTTTTAAGATTTTATTTATTTATTTGAGAGAGAGAATGAGATAGAGCATGAGAGGGGGGAGGGTCAGAGGGAGAAGCAGACTCCCTGCTGAGCAGGGAGCCCGATGCGGGACCCGATCCCGGGACTCCAGGATCATGACCTGAGCCGAAGGCAGTCACTTAACCAACTGAGCCACCCAGGCGCCCCAAATCATCTGACTCTTGATCTCATCTCAGGGTCGTGAGTTCAAGCCCCAAGTCCTGCATTGGGCTCCATGCTCAGCAGAGAGTCTGTTTGAGATTCTTTCCCTCTCCCTCTGTCCCTCCCCCAACTCACACACTGGCACATGCACGAATTCTCTCTCTCTCAAATAAATAAATCTTAAAAAAAAAAATAAAAGAAACACAAAGAGGGACATAAGAACAGACTCAACAAAGACTTTTGTTTGTTTGTTATTTAAATTCAATTAATTAATATATAATGTATTATTTGGTTCAGGGGTACAGGTCTGATTCATTAGTCTTATAGAATACTCAGTGCTCATTACATCATCTGCCCTCCTTAATGTCCATTATCCAGTTACCCCAACCCTCCAACCCCTCCCCTCCAGCAACCCTCGGTTTGTTTCCTATGATTAAGAGTCTCTTATGGTTTATCTCCCTCTCCGGTTTCATCTTGTTCCATTTTTTCCTCTCTTCTCCTATAGTCCTCTGTTTTGTTTCTTAAATTCCATGTATCAGGGTGCTTGGGTGGCTCAGTTGGTTCAGCTCAGGTCATGACCTGGAGTCCTGGATCGAGTTCCACATCGGGGTCCTTGCTCAATGGGGAGCCCGCTTCTCCCTCTGACCCTCCCCGCTCTCGTGCTCTCTCTCTCTCATTCTCTCTCAAATAAATAAAATCTTAAAATAAAATAAAATAAAATAAATTCCACATATCAGTGAGATCATATGATAATTGTCTTTCTTTGACTGACTTATTTCCCTTAGCATAATACCACCTAGTTCCATCCATCAACAGAGATATTTTTAAAAAGCAAATAATATCAACATTTTTTTCCTCAATAAACAGACAGACAGACAAAATGGACAAACTCCTATTACTATATCCTACAAACTTTATCAAAACTACCTAAACATGGGGGCACCTGGATGGCTCAGTCGTTAAGCGTCTGCCTTCGGCTCAGGTCATGATCCCAGGGTCCTGGGATTGAGCCCCGCATCGGGCTCCCTTCTCCGCAGGAAGCCTGCTTCTCCCTCTCCCACTCCCCCTGCTTGTGTTCCTGCTCTCGCTGTGTCTCTCTCTGTCAAATAAATAAATAATCTTTAAAAAAAAAAAAAAAACTACCTAAACATGAAATAGGAAGCTTAAACTAAATCCCTTCCATTTAAAAATCTGAATCATACATTATGCCTGAGTTGGGTTTATCCCCAAAATTCAAGTGGTTATGCAATAGAAAATTTATAAATGTTATACACCTCAAATAAATTAATGGAGAAAAAACACCATATTCTCAAATGATACAGAAAGGACACATCAAATGCGTACCAACTTATTAAAAGAAAAGCAAAGAATCAAGGGAACAGAGATGTTCAAGACATTAGAAAAAAGGAAAAGAACTGAAAAAAAGGTAGAAGTTCTTAGACTGAAACATAAATGTTGCAAACTCAAATACTTCCATGGGCCAGTACAGTAATATAATGTATTTCATAAAATCTGAAAAACTATTGTTGCAAGAGATGACATTATTTTAGGTATCAGTAAAAAAACAATTTTTAAAGCAAAACAAAAATAACTGCCAATTAATGTATAACACATGATCAGAACATAACACAATTTCAGAGCTGTTAAGTAAAAAGATGTGAGCCTTATAAATGATGAAACACAGGGGCTCCAGGATGGCTCAGTTGATTCAACGTCCAACTCCTAATTTCGGCTCAGGTCATAATCTCAGGGTTGCAAGTTCCAGCCCCAAACTGGGCTCTGTGCTGGGCATGGAGCCAACTTAAGATTCTTTCTGGGGCGCCTAGGTGGCTCAGTCAATTAAGCATTTGGCTCAGGTTTGGCTCAGGTCATGATCTCAGAGTCCTGGGATAGAGCTCCGCATCGGGCTCCCTGCTCAGCAGGGAGCCTACTTCTCCCCCTCCCACTGCTGCTCCCCCTACCTGTACTCTCTGTCAAATAAATATAATCTTAAAAAAAAAAAAAAAATCTTTCTGCCCCTCCCCATACCTCCTCTCCCTCTCTAAACTAAAAAAGAAAAAAAAAGAAAAAAGAAATGATGAAACACAGTAAATATATGAAGCAGCAAAATACAAAACAAGAAAGGATCCATAGGGACTATATTCACCAATTTTCTTTAAATCTCTAAAGGTGGCCAAAAAAAACATTTCTACAGGAAGTGGTTCACAGACCTACAATCTGTGATCCTGATTTACAGAGGAGAATGCAGGAATTTAATTCAGAGATGATAAGGGAATGTAACTTTAGATTACTATTAGATTTCTAAGTGAAACAACTCCACGGACAAAATATATCCTGCTTAGGGAAAATGTGCCATTAAAATAAAGTCCAGGAAGAAGAGGAACGCTAAAGATCTGAGGCCAATTATCCTTCTCTGCAAAGATCTTCAAGATAATCATGATGACAGAATTTGAAAATTAGGTGCTACATAGGGAAGATGACCAGGAGGTTGATAGGTAGAAAAGGAGGAAAACAACACTCAGGAATGAAAAATGTCAGAGAAGATGAACAAATATGTTAAATATAAATCTCTCCCAATAAAAGGCAAAAGTCTGGTGTGGCTACAACATACAACAGGAATATATATGGCAGAGAAAAAAAGAAGGTACACAAATAAGATAAATCATTCAATTTTCAAAGCCATTTAGTCTACTGACATGATGCAAATATTTAGTAGTACTAAGGACTGATGAGTATAAATTGCAGTTTCTCTACTTTTATTCAACTTCCCACAAAAGGGAATAAAAAACATCAGAAGGAAATCATTATGTTACATTTTTGTCCATATGTCATCATCTTTTTAAAAGTGAAATAACTTTTAAGAGGAAAAGGAGTGTTTGAAATCTAGCTGGTTCTTGAAGATTTTGCTTTTAAGGACTACAATCTAAACTGAATTACATTTCATATGAGGATTGTAATTTATTAGGACAGTTCATAATTTTCAAAATTAAAAAAATCCCTTGGGACGCCTGGGTGGTTCAGTCGTTGAGTGTCTGCCTTCGGTTCAGGTCACGATCCCAGGTCCCTGGGATCGAGCCCCGCATCAGGCTCCCTGCTCCGAGGGAAGCCTGCTTCTCCCTCTCCCACTCCCCCTGCTTGTGTTCCTCTCTTGCGGTCTTTCTCTCTGTCAAATAAATAAATAAAATCTTTAAAAAAAAAAAAAATCCCAAGAAAGCTTTGTCAACAATGCTTCCCAGTATGCATTATGTTGTCATATGTTCATTAAAAGCCCCTGAACAATGGCAATTTTAAGCACTCTCATTTTTGAACATCAAAAGCAGAAAAGGGGTGGAAGAAACATTACATGGCTTTCACCTGAGGGCAATAACTTTACCAGCACAATAAATATTCTCAACTCAGAACCTGGGAAACTGGGCTCTCTCTATATATACAATGAAGCCCAATTACTGTGTCTGCCTTCTAGGCAAAAAATGCAGAAATGATGGCAGTCAAAAGAGTTGATAATAAAAATGTACTTATGGTAGCTAATCAGCTGGCCTTTCAAAGTTAAAATAAAATCATCTCCCATAAAGATGACTGGGAAATAAAGCAAATATAAAAGCACCTTCTTTCATCCACAAGGAACTTCAACCTCAAAAGTAGCAATAGGATGAAAGCTGACCCAAAGACCCAAACCTGAACCACTCTTCAAACAAAACAATGTCAATCCCTACACAGGATAGTCTCCTCTAGTCTAAGGGAAAGATGCTGCCACATAATCTCCCAGATGTCTAAAAGGACCTAAGGATGCTAGAAGTGTATGAACACGCACACTGAAACCACTACAGGCCTTTCTCTAATAAGTAGGAAGCCAGCTTGAGAATTAGGCCAATACACAGAGCAGAGAAGCAGAGCAAGACACTAGATCACTAGATTACCCAACTCTGAAACCCATCCAACCTCTGGATATCCATATTTGAGTCAATACCTCTTTTTAAGTATTTAAATCAGTCAGAGTTGAGTTTTCTGTTACTTTCAGATCCGAGTATCCAGACCTATATACCTAGCCTTCCACTTACAAGTTGTTTGTCCTTGAGGAAGTAACTAAGCTTCACAGAGCTGAAAAAATGGCCAGTCAGAAAATCTCCCACCGCCTCCACTGCTATCACCCCCAAGAAGATCTTATGATGCTATCACATCATTAGATCTTCTTGCCTCTGGGGCGCCTGGGTGGCTCAGTCGGCTGAACGTCTGCCTTCAGCTCAGGTCATGATCCCAGGATTCTGGGATCGAGTCCCACATCGGGCTCCCTGCTCAGTGGGAGTCTGCCTCTCCCTCTGCCCCTCTCCCCTGCTCATGTTCTCTCTCGCACGCGCGCACGCGCGCGCTCTCTTTCTCAAATAAATGAATAAAATCTAAAAAAAAAAAAGATCTTCTGGCCTCTACAATTTACTCTCAACATGACAGTGGAATACAGTATGGAAGGCATTAAGAGTTTTTCAAAATTTAACCATGGTTATTATGGCTACAATGTGGCAGAACTATAATTTGAACCAATCTTCTGTTTCTTCTTTAAAATTATCTGCACCTGAAAATGTGGATAAAACCTACGCGTCACCAACATCCTGATGACTGAAGGCCATAAGGTACAGCCTAACAATGGAGGGCACAAAACAGGCACACAGTAAATGCACCATTTTTCACACTGCCACCTCCCAGGAAACCTGGCAAAGAAAGCCAGAAGGGTCAAAGCAGGGTTGTCTCTTAGCGGATTTTCTGGAAAACTTTTAGGAACTCTAAATTATTCATCAAAATGCAGTTAGTAAGGCCCACACATTCATTTGGATTTTTATCTTCTAATCTGAGGTTATCCAGTAAATTACCTGTACCACTGGATACATTTTCACTTTTGTGTGTTTATACACACAAATCTAAAACTAACTTTTGAAGTTTACATTATAATTTACCTATTTAAAACAAATAATCTAAACTGCTGCTTTTCAAATATTACTTCTATTTCAGAATGTTCCAATGCAGTCTTTTGGAGAATGAACTGTAAAGTAATAAAAAATATTTGGTGGGAAAAAAAGGAGGCTGTAAGAAAATACCCTCCAGTGTGTGTAGTCTGGCAATTTGGAGTCCCCGCTAGATAGAAACAAAGACTCAGGAGGAAGGGCATCAATAAACAGGGTTAGCAGATACTGGAGACTGACTCAGTCACTAGGGAGAAAAATGACTGAGTCAACACAAAACAGGCACAGTAATTGAAAATATTCCCCACTCAACAAATAGGATTCCCTTTCTGAATTTAACTAAATTTAACTAAAAAGTTAAATAGGGATATAAATAGGCAATGCAATTAAATGTGCTTATAAAGCCAGCCATTTTTTATCAACAGCTACTTGAACATACATCACTATTTATGAGAGGTCTTCTGAGCACTTTATAAATACTTCTTAAAATATTCCCAAGAAATCAAATGAGAGATCTCATCAAAGCAACTGCCCTAACAGGAGAAATTAAAATAAGGCATTGACTTTTAAAGGCCGGTCATACTGGAAAAGTGCTGAATATTCAGCAAATGCTTCCAGGAGGCTTTGAATGCTCATAGTACCATTAATAAGAAAGATAAATAATAAGAACTACAAATATCATAATCCACCTAAATTTTACCAATCCTGTATATTTTCTTTCTGAGCACTTTAAAGAAACCAAAATAACATTAATTTACGATCATTCAAAAGACCCAAAGTGCTTTGTATTAAAAAAAAAAAAGTGCTTTACAAATGTCAAACAAAATAAAAATGAGAAATAGCTACATTTCACGAAGGGACCTTCACAGGTTGATTGTTGAGTTCGGTGTTTTATACTGAAACCTTCACTGTGTCAGTCCTTTAACACATTCAATGTTGGACTAAAGAAAACTGGCTCGTTCTTTATTAATAAGACCAAGACAGGATGATCTACTTTACAAAGTATGAAAAAATTAATCATAAAATTTAAAAGAAATGTGGTAGGTCTTCTTTTAGTGCTAAGGACATTCACTGAAACTCAGCTGAATGCTATCTATCAATCTCTCCATTTTTGCCTCATTATTATACCTTACTTACCTCTTCATGTGCCAAATTACCCATGACTTAAAGAGGAGAAGGCTTCAGAAACAGGTGTCAGATATATGGCTAAACTGTATGTGTGTATATATGCATGCAAAGTGGTAATTTTAAAAAGTTCTGAAAACTATGTGTAGAGTCAAATATATATTATACATGTGACTTAATTAAGGAGGGGGAAGTGGGGAAGCAGGCACAGTGGTTGGGAGCAGAATATGTTTACTGTAAATAATCTGTCAACAGTAATGTCTAATATCAAAAATTAGGCCCGCATCCTACAAAGGTATGATTTAATTGCACCACTCAGTTAATATAATGTAAGTAAGCGCAAGCAGCGTTTTTTCTATCAAAGTAGAAGGGTCTTAGACAATTTCTCTAATTATAACTATACATGATGGAATAAAGAGGAACTTAGTGGCATTCTACCTTGCTTCAAATGAATTAAATAAAATTGAAGCAATCCATTTAGTACATTTTCCAAAAGACACTAAGAGGAAGGAGATCAGTAAAAAGGCTTTCTGTTACTCACCTGTAACCCTCTCCTTCGCAGAATACTGGAATCATCCATAATAGATATCAGACAAAAAAAGCCACTCCCCAGACAGTCAACTACTAGTGTCTACTTGCTTACTGCTGGGTAAAGAGGCAAACAATCAATCCCTTTCTCCATGCTGTGCCCACTAACCACCACTCCACTAAATCAGTTCTCAGTCCAGTGTGAGTAGACAATCTCTGCCTCCCATCAGAGCCACGTCTTTCTTCACAGCAGTACAGACAGATCTCATCTGAATCACCACCAAAATAGGGGAAAATATTTCATATTTGTTTTTCTTTTCCAGGCATACCTCTTTGGTTAAAATATTTGAAGAACCAAGAAAAGGATAAAGGTCCCGGAAAAAAAATCCAATCTTTGATTTCCTGACTTCATTGCTTATTAAAAAGGTTTGGCAAGCAAAACAAGAGAATCTCCACCTGCAGCTACTGAGCTTTTAAAATCCATGTCACGTTTTCCTTTCCAAAAACAAAACCACTTCACATACCGTTTTTAAAAAGATAACAATTCTTCAGAAATACAAAGAAAAACATATTATTCTGACGCCTGTATTTTAGGCTGAGGCTGATTTAAAACCAGTTATTGTTCTGACTAAGTCGGCAAAATTCCTTTCATCCTTTGTATAGACAAAGCAAATGTCAGATTCTTTCGATACTGTCACAGGCTCTTTTGTTTCTTTATCTCTAGATACGCTGGTCTTCACTTCTTGGGCAGTCACGAAAGCCTCTTTCTTCAGGAGCTTAGATCACTGCTAAGGTCGGTTTCCCTGCTCTTTTATGTCCCGGAAGGGGCTAGCTAGTACACGTGTGGTGAGTCTGAGCATGGACGAATTCATTCATCTATTCACTGCTGATAGTACAGTCACAGGAAAAGCTCCCCATTCCACCAGACTTCTCAAAGGGCACAGCATGAAAAAGTCTAGTTTTACTCAGGCTAAATAATCTTGGGATCATTTCTTTGGTCACTGGCTGCCATTTTCAAGACTTCAGCCAAGTTTAAAGATGTTTCTAGTGTCTTAATTTATATTAGAAATATATATATATATATATATATATATATTTTAAGAGTTCTATAGTGAAAGGTTAGCTCACATGGTAGGATTTTATTAAACACCCCATAAGCAATGTTTTAAACTTTCCAATTTTATAGGAATTTCCAGAATCCTAGTAAACACAGGGGAAACGCGAGGCAAGTTGGTGGTATTTCCAAAAAATCACATACACACACAAAAAAGATTTTAGCAAAGGCAGTACTATATTTTTAGGAAGAGGGTTAAAACATTATTTACCAATTCATCATCATTTGTTCTTCAAACTATAGGACATACTATAAAAATTATTCACTCTCCTAAGGATTGCAGGAGATATTGATCCAAATTTCCTAATTTGACAAAGAAAGGTATATATAAAGCACTGTTATATTCTCTATAGTATACAGAGTATATACATAAAAGTATATATAAAGGTATATATAGGGGCACCTGGGTGGCTCAGTCGTTAAGCATCTGCCTTCTGCTCAGGTCATGATCCCAGGGTCCTGGGATCGAGCCCCGCATCAGGCTCCCTGCTTGGTGGGAAGCCTGTTCTCCCTCTCCCACTCCCCCTGCTTGTGTTCCCTCTCTCGCTGTGTCTCTCTGTCAAATAAATAAAATCTTTTTAAAAAAATAAAATAAAAAATAAAAATAAAGGTATATATAGTATATATAAAGCAGGCTGTTATGGTCTCCTTAGAGACTATATATATTTTACTCCTTAGAGTAAATATAGCAATAACCATAAGACTGATTCAGTTTGCACTCAACAAGGAGAAAAGAAAAGCTGCTGCTCATATAATTATGGCAGCTGTACCATCAGTCTGGGGTTTAAAGGAAAGTTTATTTACAAAATCTTTTTCTGGTCTTCTTAAAACTGACTGTAAGAACAAGAACTAGCCATACTGCTGAAAATAGCACAAAAAACAGGATTCATCTTCCTTTCATTCAGCAACAAATTTCTAATCCTTCAACAACCAGTGTGGTCTTATGTTGTGAGAGCTAATAAATCCATATCTCCATGGACTCTTCCCATCTGCTGCTTTAAACCACTAACGGCTGGATTATGTCTATGGGGAAAACAAACACAAGACCTGAACAGACAGCTGATTTGCATTGGGTATACTATCCACTATATGAGTGTCTGCAAAGTCACAGGCTTTTAAAGCCATAGAACTTCTCTATCAAAATAGATTTTATTAACTAAATAAAACATATATCAGCAGAGACAAGGTAGGAATCGGTCTCCAATCAGTCCTAAGAAATATAAATGGTGCAGTCTGATAAACTTCAGACCAGAAATTCAAAATTCAAACTCTTTATTCATTTACAAATTCAGGAATCATTTATTATGCTAAGCACTGAGATGGGCATGGGGAAAGATTACCAAGATTAACACTACCATAAACTAATAATTCTATTCTAGAAGACCTCAAATCCAATGGAGAAGTCAAATATAAGCAAATAACTATGATACAATGGGAGAAATTCTATCAAAGATAAGACAAAGTGCTAAAAAAGGAATGTCATAGAGGGCTCAATTCATTACCTCAGGATATCTACAAAAAGGCTTCCAGTAGAAGTGCCAATCTGGTCACTAAAATTAATGTTACAGATTATCAGCCCTTGGCCATGATAGTCTCCCTTTCCTAAAATGTACACAGCTTAAAAATCCTCAACCAGTCCTTACTATCTAAAAAATTAGGTTAAAAAAAAAAAAACTCCTCCTCTTGGCATTCAAGGCACCCCATAACACTGAAACAATAGATTGTATCTCCACTACTACCTTACTGTAACCTGATCCTTCCAATGAGGAAGAAAAACACACTGTTCCCTGAACACATCCCATCCTTCTCCATCTCACATTCTTTGTGGATACATAGGAATATAGTCATCTACCTTATAAGACTGTTGAAAGGAACAATTTAAACAACATATATCAATGATTCTTAACTTTTTTCACGATCTCTAATGACAAGAGTAGAGCGCACACTGCGCAAAATTTCCTTCCCCAACCTGGTTTCGTTATAAAGTTTCGTGTTCTGGGGGGCCTGGGTGGCACAGTCGGTTACGCATCTGACTCTTGGTTTCAGCTCAGGTCATGATCTCAGGATCCTGAGATTGAGCCCCAAGTTGGGCTCCACACTCAGCGTGGAGTCTGCTTGAGATTCTCTCTCCTTCTCCCTCTGCCCCTACCGCTCATGCTCTCTCTTTAAAATAAATAAATCTCTAAAAGCAAAACAAAAAAAAAAGTAGTTTCATGTTTTATTCTTAAAATTCATATAAATTTTGCACTCTCTAATCTAAGAAACCCTTACTTTTTAATATTAATATTGATAAATACTGATTAAATTGCAGGAGACCGAAGAAGAATAACCACAGAAATGGGGGAAAATAAAATGCTTAAGGAAGCCAAGAAAAGAGTGTTCAGAGAAGGCTGAACAAAAACAAATGCTGCCAGGAGACCCAAGAACACCTTTGAATTTACTGACATGAAAGTCAGCGGTGCCCTTTGTAAGAACAGTTTTGGGGTAGATGTGTGATAGGAGCAGAAGCCCAATTGCAGTGGGTTACAGAATAAGTACGAGATGAGGAAATAAAGACAGAGAATCTATACAGCATTTCCAGCTTTTTCTATCCTTCACAGCCAAATTTCTCA
The DNA here is from genome assembly GCF_004348235.1 of Phoca vitulina. NCBI lineage: Eukaryota > Metazoa > Chordata > Mammalia > Carnivora > Phocidae > Phoca > Phoca vitulina. Next base: position 65,532,337 of record NW_022589705.1, read on the forward strand.
AAAAGAAAAAAAAAAAGGGAATGGATGGTATTCAGAACATAAATAGAGATAGAAGGAATACTTCTTCCATTCTAACATTATAAAAAGCAGGTACAAGCATCAAAATATCTGTAATCTTAGTAGTAAAGAAGCTAAAGAAGTTTCCAAATTATAGCTATTTTCTCTGCGAAATAAAAAAGGAAATCGGCAGAGAGCAAAGAGATTGGTGATTTGAGAAGAGCAAGGAAATCTGAAGATAATGTAGAGAACAAGATGATGAGTTAAAGAAAAAGGTAGGACTGGTGAGCAATGCTGAGGACTGACTGACATTACCCATAATAATTTTATAGGGCCACCACTCTGTTCCACATGTGGCTTTTTTCAGTAGACTACAGTGACACAAAGGCAAAAGTTTTACCAGACTGACAAAAAATGGGACAAAAGATTTATGACACTGACTAAAGAGTTAAAGAGTTAATGGGCCATGGAATCAAAGCTAAAAAGGGAGGAAAGTAAAGATGAAAGAACAGGAAGAAATCAGAAGGATCTAACAGAGATACTGACAAGCCTAAGAACTGGTATGCTTTAAGAATAAGTACATGAAGGAGCTGAAATCTATTGAGCTGTGGTGAGGTTATCCAGCATTATGATTTTAGAAGGGGAATATTTCAGTGGTATGACAATGCATAAACTACAGTCCTGAAGACGGTACAAAGGTAGACTAGAAATAATGATGATAAGGTCCAGCAACTATGATGCTGGAATATTGATAGGGCCCACATGGTTGCTGAAGAAAAGATAATAAAGATAATAGTAGGAGTTGGGAAACTTATGCCTAATGATAGTATCTAACATGAAGGGAGGAATAATTAGAAGATTAGTAAATACAGCAGCCAGGGAAGGGAAGGGTTTAGACTTAAGGACTGCTAAGAAAATTTACCCTAATAGTTCACATTGAATTCTGCTTCAAATAAATTTGATTTATAAATGGATGTATTAATTTAACTGAAACCCTTTATTTCATAACTAAATGAAGTTAGGACCCAAGAAGAGAATGTAACATGCTTAGAAACTGTATGGTAGGAACTTGAACCCATGTTTCTGCTAGAACATGCATATTTAACTAAATAGAACAGATGGAGGAGGATTGCTTATCCTAGAAAAGACGAGCAGAACATCTTCATCAGTTATTCTACATCAATACGGTATTAATTAGACAGAGGGGTACCTGGGTGGCTCAGTCAGTTAAGTGTCCAACTCTTGGGTTCGGCTCAGGTCATGATCTCAGGGTTGGGAGACTGAGCCCTGTGTCAGGCTCCGTGCTCAGTGGAGAGTCTGCTTGAGATTCTCTCCCTCACCCTCTGCCCCACCTGCTCGTGCTCTCTCTCTCTCTCATAAATAAATCTTTTTTTTTAAAGGACTATTTGGGGGGCACATGGCTGGTAGAGCATGCAACTCTTGATCTCAGGATTATAAGTTTGAGCCCCACATTGGGTGTAGAGTTTACTTAAAAATAAAATCTCAAAAAAAAAAAAAAAAGACTATTTAGCAATAACTAGGTTAAAACTAGACATCTGCACAAATAAAGTTGAATACATAAATTCTCAGAAGAGTTTGCATCTACGTATGTTCTCAACATAAATTATTATTCTTTCATTCATCAGAAAGGGAATATCTTATAACTACACCTCTATACAGAAAGCTATAAGGAGCTTTACATGGTGAACACGCCCAAGTAAGCACAATGAGAAAAGTCACTTTTTTACAAAACCTAAGCCCTAAACGCAGTCTCAGAGGAGATTTTCTCACTAGACCTACCACGTCCTCTGCATGTGACACTGCACACAGCACAAAGCACAGAACCTGGAGCCTCTATGGTTCACATTCGTTCAACAAAGGATTCTTCTTTTTATTTGTAGAGGAGGAGGAGACACCCCTGAAGCACTTCTTTATTTGTTGGTTAAATGGAAACTCAGTCAGTCAAGTAAAATTCCTTCAAAATAGGTAGGCTTTTCATAGAGGAAAAATACGCTCCTCAGGGTAAAAAGACAACTGATTTTCTGATATCCCCTATTTTAGAATTTGCATAGGTTTACAGTTAAGATTCCTTACTCAAACCTGACAGGAAATCACTCTCTTTTGAAAGTAATCCTCCTTTCATTCATTTATTCTAAAATTAAGTATCCTCGGGCACCTGGATGGCTCAGTCGTTAAACGTCTGCCTTTGGCTCAGGTCATGATCCCGGGGTCCTGGGATCAAGCCCCGCATCAGGCTCCCTGCTCAGTGGGAAGCCTGCTTCTCCCTCTCCCACTCCCCCTGCTTGTGTTCCCTCTGTTACTGTCTCTCCTCTGTCAAATAAAATCAAATCTTTAAAATAAAATAAAGTCTTCTCCCTCTGACCCTCCCCCCTCTCATGCTGTCTCTGTCTCATTCTTTCTCTCTCAAATAAATAAAATCTTTAAAAAAAAAAATAAAAAATAAAATAAAATAAAGTCTTTAAAATAAAATAAAATAGGGGTGCCTGGGTGGCTCGGTCATTAAGCGTCTGCCTTTGGCTCAGGTCATGATCCCAGGGTCCTGGGATCGAGCCCCGCATCGGGCTCCCTGCTCAGTGGGGAGCCTGCTTCTCCCTCCCCCATTCCCTCTGCTTGTGTTCCCTCTTGCTGTGTCTCTCTCTGTCAAATGAAAAAATAAAATCTTAAAAAATAATAATAATGTACCAATACCTGTACTTCTCAATCTTTCCTCAGCATTCTTAAATACACCTATGCATAGCAGTACATGACATTAATAATACAATTAAAAGACTTTCTGTACAAGATTTAAAACAAAAACAGAACAAAACCTATAGCTATAACTTTTAACTGGTAGTTTAACAATACCATTTTTTTATATATGTGATATTTTATGAAACACTTGCATAAACATTCTGTCATGTATTCTAACCCTCAACAAATTCAGTAAGATGTCTTTTAATAGTTCCAATCAACCAGTTTAAGTTAAAACAATTTTTAATTTTAAATGTCTTTTAAAAATATGAAACCCACTATTTTTTAAGGTTACATACCTTAAATTCTTTACAAATTTACAAATTATCACAGAAGATATGATTAAAGTGTTTAACAAATCCAAGTTAAAATTCAGCTCTGAATTTGTTCAGGCAAAAATAACTGGTCTGTTCTTTTGCTTCTCTCTTAAGGATGTTCGTGAGAACAAGCAACCAAACTGCTAATATCCTATTCAATCTCATGAAAATCTCTCAACTTTTAATATAAAATCTCTTATGAAACATTACCCTCATACTTTGAAAAGACACTAGGTGGCATTAGAAACATGTTCCTCTTACGAAAAAGAAGAAACAAAGAGTGCAAAAGAGAGCAATTCTCAAATTGACAGTGAATGATCTAAACTCCTATAAATCTTACTAAGTTGAATACTTCACTATCTTGCCCTTTCAGATATAAATTTTTCATGCTCTCCTACATTCCTTTTCATCCTCTGTACTTTCTTGCATGATTTAATCCACAGCTTCCAAATCCCTATCTATAGCTCTAAAACTGATCTCCTTTACTCTAGGTGTTTATTTCTAACTCTTAAAAGGATATCTAACAAGTGGATATCCACATTCAAAAGAATGAAACTGCACCCCCCTATTTCACACCATATACAAAAATTAACTCAAAATGGATCTGTGAAGTAAATATAAAGCTAAAACCATAAAACTCTTAGGAGAAAGCACAGGGGTATATTTTCATGACCTAGGATCTGGCAATGTATTCTTAAGACGGGAGACCAAAAGCACAAGCAAAAAAAGAAAAAAATTAGATTTCATCAAAATTTTTAAATTTTATACATCAAAAGACACTGTTAAGAAAGTGAAAAGAAAAATACAGAAATGGAGAAAATATCTGCAAATCATACATCTGATAAGGATCTAGCATCCAGAATATATAAAGAACTCTTACAATTCAACAACAACAAAACAACAAAATTTTTAAATGGGCAAAGTACTTGAATAGACATTTCTCCTAAAAATATACATAAATGGCTAAAAAAGCACATTAAAAAAAAGATGCTCAACATCATTAGTCATCAGCCATTTGATTTGCATCAGTCATGCAAATCAAATGAGATACCACTTCACACCCACCAGGATAGTATAATAAAAAATAACAATTTTTTTAGGGGCGCCTGGGTGGCTCAGTCGTTAAGCGTCTGCCTTCGGCTCAGGTCATGATCCCAGGGTCCTGGGATCGAGCCCCGCATCGGGTTCCCCGCTCTGCGGGAAGCCTGCTTCTCCCTCTCCCACTCCCCCTGCTTGTGTTCCCTCTCTCTCTGTGTCTCTCTCTGTCAAATAAATAAATAAAATCTTTAAAAATATATAATTTAAAAAAATAACAATTTTTTTTAATAGAAAATAAGTGTTGGCAAGTGTGTAGAGAAACTGGGAACCTTTGTACATTGCTGGTGAGGATGTAAAATGGTGTAGCAACTGTGGAAAACAGTTTGGCAATTTCTTAAAAAGTTATAGAATTATCATATGACCCCTCAATTCCACCCCTAGATATATACCCCAAAGAATTGAAAACAGTACTCAAACATGTATACATACACACATTTTCACAGCAGCAATATTCACAACAGCCAAAAGGCAGAAATATTCCAAATGTCCATCAACAGATGAATGGATAAACAAACTGTGTTATAGGGGCGCCTAGGTGGCTCAGTTGGTTAAGCGACTACCTTCGGATCAGGTCATGATCCTGGAGTCCCAGGATCGAGTCCCACATTGGGCTCCCTGCTCAACAGGGAGTCTACTTCCCTCTCTCATGCTCTCTCTCATTCTCTCTCTCAAATAAATAAATAAGAATCTATGAAAAAAAACTGTGTTATATACATACAATGGGAAATTATTCAGTCACAAAAAGAATGAAGTACTGATACATGCTAGAATGTAGGTAGACCATCCAAACATTATGCTAAGCCAAAGAAGTCAGACACAAAGGTTATATAGGGTATGATTCCATTTATAGGAAATATCCAGAATAGATAATGCAAGAGAGACAGAATGCATATTGATGGTTGCCAGAGGCTGAGTGGAAGTGGAAAGGGGGAGAAGTGCTTAATGGATAAGGGGTTTTACTTAGGAGTGACGGAAATGTTTTACAAATGGATAGAGGTGGTGGTTGCACAACACTGTGCATGTACTAAATGTTCACTAACTGTTCACTTTAAAATGGCTAATTTTATGTTATGTGAATTTCATCTCAATAAATTATTTTTAAAAGGATATCTAGAGGCGCCTGGGTTGCTCAGTGGGTTAAGCATCTGCCTTCGGCTCAGGTCATGATCCCAGAGTCCTGGGATCTGGCCTGCATCAAGCTCCCTGCTGGGTAGGGAGCTGGCTTCTTCCTCTCCTCCCCACTTGTGCTATCTCTCTCGCTATCTCTCTCTCATGAATAAAATCTTTAAAATGCATACGTACATACAAGGATATCTATACCATATGACCTGTCCTCAATATGCTAAGAATCAAACTCATTAATTTCCTCTCCCAACTTGTTTTTGTTCCTATATACCCAATTTCAATTAAAGGTACCACTATCTAACCCTCAAAGTTGTAAATGAATTCATTCTTATTTCTTGATTCTCTTCTATCTAATCCAGCAGTTTTCCATGAGTATAACCTATATTATAAATAACTGCTTCTATTACTATTTAAGGTACCTAAAGGCATGCAAATAAAGAGTAACATTTAGTTCATACTTATGACAAATCTGGCACTATGTTATTTTACATGGATTGTCTCATTTTATCCTAATAACTCCATGAGAAAGCCCTATAATTATCTTGATTTTAAAGATGAGAACACAGAAGATTAAAGTTCAGTGACTTCCCTTGGTTTATATGATTACTAAGTGTCAGGACAAGAACATGGAATATAGGCCTACAGCTTTAGCTAGTATTTACTTCCTTTGTAAAGTAGAAGGCATTCACAATCATTTCATTCCCATATATTTTCTTGAGTAGGAATTAGAAAAGTAGAAACTAATGGGTAAACCCAAAGGAGTTATTTGCAAGTATCACTTATCATGACTTCTGGATTTTTATCTCCAAAGGAGGTAGTGATACATATTTTTTAAATCCAAACAACAAAACCTATTACCTCTTCAACAGTTTAACAATGTTAAATGTTACAAATGTGCCTCATTGTAGATGCACTTCATTTTGTCTCTATCCCATTAAAAATTAATACTCAACAGCAAAAATGTTTCTTTGTGATAAAGTCAGATTTTTTCCCTCTTATGACTTGTGCTGCTTTTTGTACTCTAAGAAACATTTACCTCACCCAAAATCACAAAGACTTTCTCCTGTGTTTTCCTTTACATGTTTTATTATCTTATCCATTTCAAGTTAATTTTTGTATATAGCATGAGGTAAAGGTCAAAGTTCTTTTTTTTTCCCCATGTAAATTGTTCCAGCAACATTTGTTAAAAAGACTATGTTTTCCCTATTTAATTACATTGGCTTTTCCCGGACTTTCTGGACTTTCTATTCTGTTCCAGTGAACTACATGTCTATCTTTATACCAATATCACACTGTCTTGCTTACTGTACCTTTATAGAAAGTCATAAAATTGGGTGAAGTGATTCCTCTAAGTTTGGTCTTCCTTTTCAATATTTTGGTTATTCTAGGCCCTTTGCATTTCAATATAAATTCGAAATCATCTTGTCACTTTCTGAAAAAGACTGTTTGGGTTTTTAATAGGACTGCATTGAATCTATACATCAGTAGGAGGAATTTACATCTTGATATCGAGTCTTCCAATTCATTAACATATCACTCCATTTAGGTCTTCTTTAATTTCTCTCAGTAATGTTTTATAGTTAAAATGTACTGATCTT
>NW_022589705.1:65539232-65555624 GCF_004348235.1 Phoca vitulina
CTTTAATTTCTCTCAGTAATGTTTTATAGTTAAAATGTACTGATCTTACAAATATATTCTTAAGTTTATATTTAGTTATTACATATTTTTAAGCTATTGTAAATAGTAATGATTTTTAAATTTCAATTTCTAATTGTTCATTGCTGGTATAGAGAAATACAATTGATTTTTGCTTTTTTTCATATATAGATTTTTGTATAAAACACGGATAAGAAAATGAAAACGTGAGCCACAGCAGGGAGAAAATATTTAAAAGGATATTATCTGATATACAACTAGTATTGGAACAAAGAATTCTTAAGACTCAAAAATAAGACCAACAAAAGATTTGAACAGATACCTCATCACAGAAGATATATGAATGGCAAATAAACACATAAAAAGTAATTCAACCTCATTAGTCATCAGAGATGCAAATTAGAAGCAAATGTTAGTGGAAATGCAAAAATGCCACTTTGGAAAACAGTTCGGCAGTTTCTTATAAGGATTAACATACACTTGGGGTGCCTGGGTGGCTCAGTCGTTAAGTGTCTGCCTTGGGCTTGTGTCATGATCCCAGGGTCCTGGGATCGAGCCCTGCGTCAGGCTCCCTGCTCCATGGGAAGCCTGCTTCTCCCCCTCCCACTACCCCTGCTTGTGTTCCCTCTCTCGCTGTGTCTCTCTCTGTCAAATAAATAAAATCTTAAAAAAAAAAAAAAAAGATTAACATACACTTACTCTATATCCCAGCAATCTCATTCCTAGGTATTTATCAAGCAGAAACAAAAGCATAAGCCCACACAAATACCTCTACACAAACTTTCATAGGAGCTTTCTCAGTAACAGGCAAAAACTAGAAACAATCCAAATGATCAACTGATGAATGGACAAAGTCTGATTATACCCATGCCAAAGGAATACTTTCAGCAATAAAAAAAACTGCTGATACTGAAAACAATGTGAATGAATCTCAAAACCATTATGCTAAGTAAAAGAAGTCAAGACAGAAAAGATTACCATACTACATACTTCCATTTATATGAAATTCTGGAAAAGGCAAAAATCACAGGGACAGAAAACAGATCAGTGGTTGCCAAGGGCTAGGGGAGAGAACAGACTGCAAACAAGAGACAGGGAATATTTTGGGGTGATAGAAATTTCAATACCCTGATTTTCCATACCATATCATGTTTGGTGGTAGTCACAACTATATACATCTGGGAAAATTCATCAAATTGTACACTTAAAATGGGCGAATTTTATCCTATGTAAATTATACCTCAATACAACTAATTATGATATAGATACAGAGATCTCCAACTCTCACAGTAGAAAATGCAAAGCTACAGCTACAGAAAGGTAAGACTGAAAGGGGAAGTTGCTCAGTTTAGAATCTCTTTATAACACAGAAGTGGGTAAAAGAAAAATCTATGGGTATTGCTCTTTGAAGTCATTATGTGATAATTAAAGAATAATCATGTCCATCAAGAGATGAATGGATAAAGACGATGTGGTATATATATGTATGTATATATGTATGTATATATACACACACATAGATAGATACACACACACACAAACACACACACACACAAAATAGAATATTACTCAGCCATCAAAAACAATGAAATCTTGCCATTTGCAACAACATGGATGGAATTAGAGGGTGTTATGCTAAGCAAAATAAGTCAGAGAAAGACAAATACCATACGATTTCACTCACATGTGCAATTTAAGAAACAAAACAGATGAGCATAGGGGAAAGGAAGGAAAAATAACATAACATGAAAAATAAAACAACATGAAAACAGGGGTTCCTCCCCAGCCGCTTGCTGGAGGGGAGATTGCGGGGTGGGGGGGATAGGGTAAGTGGGATGGGCATTAAGAAGAGCACTTGATGTAATGAGCACTGGGTGTTGTATGCAACTGATGAATCACTAAATTCTACCCCTGAAACTAATACACTATATGTTAACTAAATTGAATTTACATAAAAAAACTTTTTTTAATCATAAAGATCTAAAAATACATAATAAAGTTTAACCATATTTCAAATGCTTTTTAAAAAAAGAATGATATGAAAAGGTTCTAAGTAGTATCATGGATTTTTAATTCCTTTAAAAGTGTACCCCAGGGGCGCCTGGGTGGCTCAGTTGGTTAATCGACTGCCTTCGGCTCAGGTCATGATCCTGGAGTCTCGGGATCGAGTCCCACATCAGGCTCCCTGCTCAGCGGGGAGTCTGCTTCTCCCTCTGACTCTCCTCCCTCTCATGCTCTCTGTCTCTCATTCTCTCTCAAATAAATAAATAAAATCTTTAATAAAAAAAAAAATAAAAAATAAAAGTGTACCCCATATATGCCCACCTCAAAAATACAATAACAGGGGTGCCTAGGTGGATCAGTCAGTTGGACATCTGACTTTCTTTTTAAGATTTTATTTATTTAGGGGCATCTGGGTGGCTCAGTTGGTTAAGCAAATGCCTTCAGCTCAGGTCATGATCCTGGAGTCCCAGGATCGAGTCGTGCATCGGGCTCCCTGCTCAGCAGGGAGTCTGCTTCTCCCTCTGACCCTCCCCGCTCTAATGCTGTCTCTCTCATTCTCTCCCTCTTAAATAAATAAATAAAATCTTAAAAAAAAAAAAAGATTTTATTTATTTATTTGAGAGAGGGAGAGAGAGAGAGGGAGAACACAGAGGGAAAGGGAGAAGCCGAGAGAGCTGATCAGAGAGCCCAATGTGGGACTCGATCCCAGGACCCTGAGATCATGATCCAAGCCAAACACAGACACCTAACCAGCTGAGCCACCCAGGCACCCCAACGGCATCTGACTTGATTTTAGCTTGAGTCATGATCAAGCCCCTGCAATGGGCTCTGTGCTCAGCAACAAGTCTGCTTGAGATTCTCTCCCTCTGTTCCTCCCTGCTATTCGCACTCTCTCACGTTCTAATAAATAAATCTTAAAAAAATGAGAATTTTAAAAATGCAATAATAAAAGCCTTAAATAATCAAAGCCACTAAACACCCACTAGAATGACTATAATTAAAAAAAAGAAAATAACAAGTATTAGTGAAGATGTAGAGAAATTAGAACTCTCATACATTGTTGGTGGGAATGCAAAACAATGCAGCCACTGTGGAAAACAGGTTAGGGCTGGGATGAAGGTGGAATGGAGAGTGACTGCTTAATGGATAGAGGTTTTTCTCTTAGGGTGATAAAATGTCTTTGAACTTAACTCCAAAGTTCAATCTGGTGTTGAGCTTTGGTTCTTTAAAGCTTACTTTTCTCTCTGTTAAATTTCATTTGCTGGTTCCTCTTGAGCCATCATTTCTGTTTGTGAGATTCTGACTGAACGTATTCAACATGGAAAATGTGCCATCACCATATGTGAAAAGCGTTCCTTCTATGTGTTTATTAAAGAAGTTGATGAAAATGATTATTAAGACAAGGACAAGAATAGAGATCTGTGTGACATCATTTGAGACTGGTACTGACACATTAAAAATCAACCTTCTTTTGCAGACATTATACTTCAAACAAGTATTAATCCAACGAGCTGTAATATTAGCAAATATGTTCCAAAAAGTTCTTTACTCATTTAATAAGAAATTATACATTGCTTACTATGCGCCACATATAATGCTACATGTAGATTAGAAACATGATGATGGAGAGTCATTCTTTGCAAATGATCATTTCTATTGTTAAAAAGAAAACCACAGGCCCAAAATGGCATCACTTAGGTTAAGGCCTCAAGTCAGTAAACCAAGACTTAATACCTAACTGCAGTTTCAACCCCCAGGAATATAACCTTTAACCCATCTACATGGACTTTCCTGGTCAATACTAGGAAATTTACTAATAGACTCCTATTCCCCTTAAAAGGGCAACCTTGCCTAAATAATGCATTCCCTGCTAATAAATTCCTTTCTTCTGTCTTAGTATGCCCTCTTCCTGCCTTTAAAAACCTTTTTCTTGCTTAACTCCTTGGAGCTCCCTTCTACTTGCTAGATGGGATGCTGCCTGATTCATAAATCATTTAATAAAGCTAATTAGATCTTCAAATTTAGCATCATTCCTGTAAAGGCAATGTCTGCCAACAAAGTAAAAAAAAGAATCCCAAAAGTACATTTGGAGAAGCAGTCAAATCCTACCAATTAAAAGATTCTTGGGATTTACAATTCTCCTACTAAAATGCCAATATTCAGTACAGTTCACTGGTTAGGCCAACCTTTATACTGAGGTATAAATTACTTGAACCCAACATTCTGATTTCGAAGAAAAAGTATCCAAGCCTAACCCTTCCATCTGTGATCTCTGTCTCTAGTTCCTCACCACCCATTTGCTAATCTCAATGAAAACTCATTCACTCAATAATTAACTATTGTACATTATAATAACCATTATAGGAAGCTATCAAAAGATTTTAATCAAGTGAATAGCTAAACACTGGTGCTGCATAAATATTAACCAAATGAAAAAACTGGAAGACAAAGCTAAAAGAAGGTACAGCATAGGTTATGCAGTTAAAGGTATTGTAGTAGCACTGGGTGGTAACAGATGGTAGCTACACCTATGGTGAACACAGCATACCATACAGACTTGTTGAATTGCTATGTTATACACCTCAACTAATGTAACACTGAGTATCAACTACACTTCAATTAAAAAAAAAAAAACTAGAAAAAAGAATAGACATGATCAGATTTGTTTTTGAAATAAGACTTTAGAGTGAAGAGTGGCCTGGAAAGGAAGAAGACTGAATATGGTGTTCACATAACGAGGACACTACAATTATCTAAGCAAAAAGACTGTAAATATGGCTTAGAATGGGCCACAACTGTGGTGAAAAAAATGTAGACCACCTGGAGATGTTGGGAGCTAAGGCTCTCTGGATGACTGGATGGGGAAGGGAGGAAGGGTAGAGGAGGAGTCAAGAAGGAGTTCCAGGTCTCTAGCTTTCAGCTTTTGGTGGGTAATAACTCTACTTAACAAGACAGGGAACAACCAAGGAAGAACTGGTTTAGGGGAATAGAAAGGCAGAATAAGCAGATGGGAGTCTTGAGGCGCTTGGGTGGCTCAGTCAGTTAAGCATCTGCCTTCAGCTCAGGTCATTATCCCAGGATCCTGGAATCGAGCCCCAAGTCAGGCTCCCTGCTCAGCTGGAAGCCTGCTTCTCCCTCTCACTCTGCCCCTCCCTCTGCTTGTGCGCTCGCACGCGCTCTCTCTCTCTCAAACAGATAACCTTAAAAAAAAAAATCTTTTTAAAAAATTTAAAAGATAAAAAAAATGGAGTCTTAGACATGATGATATAGTTCAATGGATTCATGTCAGAAATACAGAAGACAAAGATCAAAGTTTTAGGTATTACTTAACATATTCACGAGAAAGCAAAGCAGAAATTAAGTTTATTTTAAAGATGTGAAAAAAAGGCTCAAATAAGTTTAGTCTTTACTCAAATTCAGACAGCTAAGTGTCAGACACATCTTGCTCTTCCAAGTTCTAATCCAGAGGTGTTTCTCCCATGCCACTTTTAACACTAAATTTTCAACTGTATAGAAATTTTTTTAAAGACAAAATTAATCTTGGACAAGATGTCATCTAAGTTTTTTCCCATCTGGGAGCATATATATATATATATATATGCCCTGGAAGCCACTAATCAGGAATCATGGTTTCTACATATATGGGGGAAATGGGTCTTCAGAGAAATCCTCTCAACTGGTACTAGGAAATGAGGGATAAATCTAAAAATCTCTTCATAAACACCTATCACCTAGATGGCCTCAAAATGAAAATATTTGCAGGGCGCCTGCGTAGCACAGTTGGTTAAGCGTCGAGTCTTGGTTTGGGCTCAGGTCATGATCTCAGGGTCATGAGATCGAGCCCTGTGTGGGGCTCCGCGCTCAGCACCATGGGGCTTCTTAGGACTCTCTCTCCCTCTGCCCCTCCCCGCTTTAAAAAATAAATAAATAGGGGTGCCTGGGTGGTTCAGTCAGTTAAGCAACTGACTCCTGCTTTCAGCTCAGATGATGATCTCTCGGTAGTGAGACGGAGCCCCATGTCGGGCTCCACCTCACATGGAGTCGGCTTCAGATTCTCTCTCCCTCTCCCTCTGCTTCCCACCCCCAACCACTCATGTATACATGCTCTCAAACAAACAAATAAATTCTTTAAAAAGAAAAAATATTTGCTACATTGAGCTTCTGGCTATCCGTTCTCCAGACTCTGGTCAAGTCTAACCTCCAGCAAACTTATCTCCCCAATAATTATACCCAAGAATAATTATTCTTGTCCCCTTTTAGTTATGTTTCAAGTCATAATCGACAGTTCATTAAATGTTAAAATGTTAAAATTATTTGTTATATATGACTCCTGTTGACCCAAAAATTCATTGGAGGCTGGGTCTATGTAGCAATAAGTCTATTAAGAATGAGAATACATGGTAGGAGAGATTCTTCAGAAATGTCGCAGCCAGAAGCTGGGATGGCAGTACCCAGGTATATTCCAGTGTGGGGTAACTCAAAGCAGGAAAAGATATTCAATACCAACTAGCAAATGTGCCACATAAGGGGTGCCTGGGTGGCTCAGTCGTTAAGCGTCTGCCTTCGGCTCAGGTCATGATCCCAGGGTCTTGGGATCGAGTCCCACGTCGGGCTCCTTGCTCAGCGGGAAGCCTGCTTCTCCCTCTCCCACTCCCCCTGCTTGTGTTCCCTCTCTCGCCGTCTCGCTCTCTGTCAAATAAATAAGTAAAATCTTTAAAAAAAAAAAAATGTGCCACATAAAATATCCTTGGATGGGAGAATGGAAAGGGAGGAACTAGCCTGAAGTTACTATAGATAAGTGAATAGCTCAGGAAAGAAAGGCACAGGAAAAAACAAAAAGCAGATCCTTGGGAGCAGAGAAGTAACTAAATAGAGGTCTAAAGAAATAATGCTTTTACAAATCCATATACAAAATAGATAAATAAACCAACTTTTTAAATGGGCAAAATATATGAATAGACATTTCTTCAAGAATGTTTGCAAACAGCCAATAATCACATTAAAAGATGCTCAATGTCATTAGTCATTAGAAAAATGCGAATCAAAACCACAAGATATCACTTCAGACCCACTATGATTGCTAAAATCAAAGACAGACAATAGTAAGTATTAGTGAGGATGTAAAGAAATCAAACCCCTCATACACTACTGGTAGGAATATAAAATGGTACAGCCACTTTGGAAAACAATCTGGCCATTCCTCAAAATGTTAAACACAGAGTTACCATACAACCCAACAATCCTAAGTATATACCCAAGAAAAGTGAAAACATGTCCACATGAAAATCTTTAAACAAATGTTCATAGAAGCATTATTCATCACAGTAAAAAGGTAGCAACAACCCAAATATCCATCAACTGACAGACAAAATGTGGTATATCCATACAACGGAATATTATTCAGTGATAAAAAGGAATGAAATATTTCATGCTACAATGTAGATAGACCTTAAAAACATCATGCTAACTGAAAGAAGCCAGTCACAAAAGGCCACATGTTATAGGAGTCAATTTATATGAAATGTACAGAATAGGCAAATGTTCAGAGGCAGAAAGTAGATTAATGGTTACATAGGGCTGGGGGGATGGGAGGATAAAGAGGTGACAGCTAAAGGGTATAGGGATTCTTTCTGAAGTGATTAAAATGTTCTAAAATTGACTATAATGATGGCTGCATATATCTGTGAATATACTAAAAATCACTGAAGAGTACAGTTTAATTGGGTAAATTGTATCTTATGTGAATTATATCTCAATAAGCCTTTAAAAAGAAAAAGTAATTCAGAAATACTCTACTTTGGTTGGCCTAGGCTAGGACTCCAGCAACCTCAGTCCAGGAATTCCCTCTGCAACACAACACCTTAAAATAAAACTTCAGCTTTATTTTAGTGGCAGTTAACTCTCAAAAGGGTGCATGTTAGAACCAGTTATAATGCTTTAAAGAAAATACTGATCCCCTGGGGCGCCTGGGTGGCTCAGTCGTTAAGCGTCTGCCTTCAGCTCAGGTCATGATCCCAGGGTCCTGGGATTGAGCCCCGCATCGGGCTCCCTGCTCAGCCGGAAGCCTGCTTCTCCCTCTCCCACTCCCCCTGCTTGTGTTCCCTCTCTCGCTGTGTCTTTCTCTGTCAAATAAATAAATAAAATCTCTAAAAAAAAAAAAAAAAAAAAGAAAATACTGATCCCTAGGACCACCTCAGTCCCACTGGATCAAAATCTCTATTATGTGGGGGTGCCTGGCTGGCTCAGTCAGTACAGTGTAACTCCTGATCTCAGGGGTTGTGAGTTTGAGCCCCATGATGGGTGTAGAGATTACTTTTTTTTTTTTAAGGTTTTATTTATTTGAGAGAGAAAGAGAGAGCACGAAGAGGGGGAGGGGCAGAGGAAGAAGCAGACTCCCCACTGAGCAGGGAGCCTGACACAGGGCTGGACCCCGGGATCATGACCTGAGCCAAAGGCAGATGCTTAACCGACTGAGTTACCCAGGAGCCCCAAGAGATTACTTTAAAATCTAAATTAATCAATCTCTATGATAGGGTACATAGATCTATATATATGTTTTTGTATTCCAGAGATTAAAAGGAAGATGTGAGGCTTTAATAGACATGCTGAGAACAAGTG
Source organism: Phoca vitulina (assembly GCF_004348235.1). Classification (NCBI taxonomy): domain Eukaryota; kingdom Metazoa; phylum Chordata; class Mammalia; order Carnivora; family Phocidae; genus Phoca; species Phoca vitulina. The sequence goes on from NW_022589705.1 coordinate 65,547,873, forward strand.
AGGAAATTTGAATATAGTCTTTCTATTAGATGCTATTATTAAATTGATGTTAAACTTCCTGGATCTGGTAATATATTGTGGTTATTTAGGAGATTGTCCTTGGTCTTACAAAAAAATACTTAAGAGTGAGGTATCATAAGGTCTGTGACTTGCTTTGAAATGTTTCAGGGGGAAAAAAAATACATACATATACACAGATAAAGCAAATGTGGCAAAATGTAAGTTACAACCAAATTGACCAATCTAAGTAAGTTTATGTGGGTATTCACTGTATTTGAAATTTTCAAAATAAAAAGTTAGGGAGCGGGAAAGTTCCTGATTCTTCCTATGGCCTAAGAGTCACAAACTTCAGGTCATAAGGAAATCTTCTGATCCAAAAATTACCTTCCCACCTGCTATAAGAAAACTATTTCCCTATCACCACTTCCCAGAATGACAAATGGACAAAGCTTTCTAATCTATACATGCCAACCCAAAAGATTTATAATCCCAAAGAACAGATGAGATTATATTTTAATGGGAACAAGTTTCTGTTATTGTACCCTGGAAATTACTAGTGTGCCTTGTCCTTTAGGAAGAATGTGAGATCAGCAGGAAGTCAATGGGTACCTTCAATAAAAAGGCAGAGGTATTGAGGATAAAAGGGTAGAAGATGCAATCACAGGCAGAAAACAACCTGCCCAGACTACACAGCTTAACTTTGTTAAATTCTATCATACAAATTCTAGACAAAGAAAAGGCTCATTCTTGCATCCAATATATACTAAACTGCCCACTATCCTATCCTCATGTACTAAATATGTGTATCACAGAACTATACAAAGAAGCAACATAACTTCACAAGGTTAAGAATCCTGTCTATTAGAAAGCTCTTTCCCTAGGGACGCCTGGGTGGCTCAGTCGGTTAAGCGTCTGCCTTTGGCTCGGGTCATGATCCCAGTGTCCTGGGATCGAGTCCCACATGGGACTCCCTGCTCAGTGGGGAATCTGCTTCTCCCTCCCCCACTCCCCCTGCTGTGCTCCCTCTCTCGCTGTCTCTCTCTCTCTCTCTGTCAAATAAATAAATCTAAAATCTTAAAAAAAAAAAAAAAATAGAAAGCTCTTTCCCACAGGGCGCCTGGGTGGCTCAGTCAGTTAAGCGTCTGCCTTCGGCAGAGGTCATAATCCCTGGGTCCTGGGATCAAGCCCCACATTGGGCTCCCTGAGCAGGAAGCCTGCTTCTCCTTCTCCTTCCCCTCCTGCGCTCTCTCTCGCTATCTGTCTCGCTCTCTCAAATAAATAAAATCTTTAAAAAAAGAAAGCTCTTTCCCAGAAAATTTATTCATTCAATCAACCATACTAAGTCTTTTTCTGGACTCTCCCTACATAATCAGTACCAGTGACAGCATAAGAGAGCAATCAGAATACATTCAATTAAATTCCATTTTTTCTATACTTTACTTTGAAAAATTAAACTATCCAAATCCTAAAAAGAAAAATAATAAATGTGGCCATGGCAATCAAGAATTTGTTCATAGAGCAAGGGACTGTCTTGACTAACACTTACCAAACCAGCAGTAAGAGAAGGTGCAGATTGTCCAAGGGACTGGTTCCTCATTCGAACCAGGTTTGATGCTTCTCCTGAAGACTGCCAAGTCACCTGTCCCACACTGCTATGCACACTGCTGGACAAGGGGAGCAGCTGCTTACCTTCAAACACAAGGTTTGGAAAATATGCTTGTAATTATTTATTAATTAATGAAAATATACAACGATATCAAGTGGATAAAAATATAGTGATCCAAAACAAAATGAAGTTCTGCCATATTCATTTTAGAATCTGTAGCCCTTTAAAAATTCCAACTATCTTGGTGGAGAGGAGAATTGTAAATGGAATACTGAAACTGAATTGACTATTTTAAATTCTCTGTAATATCCATCACCATGCCAGCACCCACCCTAGCAGGCTGAGTTTTCCAGTCCCTTCCACGTTACTTAGTTTCTCACCAACTCAATGCAACATGAGTGGAGCTGACAGCATCTCTAAACAAGTTTGGTCCTTAGGTTTCCAGAAGATGAACACTGATTCTATAATGCTCTGGCCAGACTCCATGTGTTCAGTCCAGGTTGACTGACTGACTGCCTTAATCCCAATGAAAGACTGCAATAAAGTCACTTATAAAAGACTGAGTATCAAGAATTGCAATGACTTTCTAATTGAGGTGCAAGTCCTATTTCAATCTCTTCCATCATAATGTTCCTCACATTGCTGCTAGTGATTTAACCAAAATAAATGTGATAGCATTCCCTGCCCTAAAAAAACTTCTGATGACTCCCTACTATTCAAAATTAGCCAAACTTCTAAAAAAATTAAAGAGATCCTCCTCTATAAATCCAGATTATCTTCCTGGGCTCATCTCCTTCAACTCTTTTCCACACCAATTTGCTCACTCAACTTCAATATTATGCTCTGTATTTTCACCTGGATTTATCTTGATCACCCAATTCACTTGAAACCTTTCCTCTTCCTGGCAAAATCCTATTCAACATGGAAATACCCACTATAATAAAGGTGTGAGCAAACGGAGTTTTTAGTTTTGCTTTTGGTACAACATATCCTTTTATTGCAAACAAAATGTGATGCAAATTATTTGGAGGGCAATTTAGCAAAACTTACTAAAATTTTAATGTTTGGACCCAGCATTCCACCTGTAGTAATGTAGTATAATGAAAAAATAGACCAGAATGCTCACCTTAGCAATGCTCACCAGAATAAAACTGAAAATAAATGTTTATTACAATTTAAAGAAATTGTAGTATCTCCACATAATGAAATACTGAACCCATTAAAAATAATGAGGCAGCTCAAAATGTAGTCAAGAGAAAAATATTCAACATTTCCTGATGAGTAAAGAAAGCAGAAAGGAAGTGTGTGCCATATGATCCCAATTTTTATTTATGTATTTTTTTTAAAGATTTATTTATTTATTTATTTGACAGAGAGACACAGTGAGAGAGGGAACACAAGCAGGGGGAGCACGAGAGGGAGAAGCAAACTCCCGGCTGAGCAGGGAGCCCAATGCAGGGCTCAATCCCAGGACCCTGGGATCATGACCTGAGCCGAAGGCAGACGCTCAACGACTGAGCCACCCAGGTGCCCCCAGTTTTATTTAAAAAAAAAAAAAAAAGTTTGTGTATATTTACATAAATTTTTAAATGTATGTTTAAATATAATGGAGTATATATAAATGGTTGGAGGAAGGGAGACAAAAGAAAGTAAAGATTAAGAAGAACTTTTCACTTTGACATAATGCATGTCTTTGAACTCAAATTTTTTATTACTAGCATATTTACTTTTTTAATCAGAAAAAATGCAATGTTTTTTAAAAATCTAGTTATCTTTCAAGTCTGTTTGCAAATGTATGTTTATTGGAAAGCCTTCCCATAAAACCCTCTACAAATAATAGTTCTCTACTCAAAACTCCCATAAGGCCACAGCAGAGACAGCCTGCCTGTTTTCTTTCTGCAAATGTTGTCAAGTTCTCAGATCATCTGCCTACTCCTCATCTATATATTCTAAAGGAAAGCTAGCTCCTTGACTTACCCTATCCACATATACAAAGGCTAGTATCATCTCTCTATCTCCCTTCAAAATAAGAGCTTGCTGGAGAAAAGAGGTTTATGTACCCGCAAAAGAAACCCATTTGGATATATACTAGTCTGGGCTTGAAATGTACTAAGGATTGCCAAGAATTTGAGGAAAACAAACAACATAAGACAGAATGAATAATACAAACAAATGGAGACACTAGCCCTTTAGTAAAGAAATAACTCAGAAAAAAAAAAAACTTAAAAATTCTAATTATTCTTACAATGATTCAAGAGGCTAATATGCAAAATATTCCCAGTTAAACATGGCTGACTGAGCACATACTTTTATCTTTTGTCACCCAGGACAGTAAATGAGAATAAAGAAGTAAAACAAACAAAGGCTATAATGAGGGAGGGGGGATTAACTGAGGAGATGAATAAAATTTGGGGAAATCTAAAACAGATGAATCATAACCAATGGAACTGGGCAAAGAAAGACACAAGGTATAATAAGCATAGAGGAGGTTGCAGTTAAATGACAGTTAAATGAGATAGTAGGCTACCCTACAAAATCTTAGATAAATTCAGTACTCAGAAATGCAAGATACCAAAGACGACATAAAATTAAGATGTAAGGCTGAACTCAGATTAACTGAAAATCTATAAAGACTCAAACACAACCACATTCTCACATTGTACCACCCAGTAACCAATAGCCAATTACCCCACAAGATAGAAGGGATATGGCATCTCAGAACAAGGCAATGGATTCTGGTTATTAGGTGCTCAAAAGAGTTCATTCAGAAACAAAAGAAAACTTTTTAAAAAAATTAATACAAAAATCAAAATTCTATTTATTCATACAATATTTGTAAGGTAATACATTCTTAAAAGAACAGAATACTATGAAAACAAAAAAATGGCTCTATGTGATTAAATACATGCTTGGCAAAATAATTTCAATAAGAGTGGAAAGATAAAGCCAAGGGAACAGTCCTGAAAAGGGACAAAATAAAAAGAAATTTACAACTGGCAAGTACAGGTGGATTATATTTTCTTCTCTACTAATCTAGTATTTTTAGCTGAGGCCAAATGGATTCTCTTTTTTTAATATTCTATTGATTGCTTAAAATTATGTCACATTTTAATTGTTTCCTATTTGGACCATGACTTCCTTGTATCATTTCTTCCCCGTGAATTTTTTAAAGACTTTTCTATGGGGAAGGTGGGGAGGCACTGCAGGCTTTGGAACAGATTTTGAAAATGGGAAAAAGAAAATCAGAAGAAGCAAAGGATGTGAAGTCCACAGAAGGAGCAGAGAGCAAAAGTCAAATTCAAAGAGAATAACCAGTGATAGTGGTCAACAAGAAAATATTTAGCAGGTTGAGGAGGCTACCATTCAGAGATGTCATGAGGAAGCAGTAAAGAGAGGAAGATGGCCTTACCCATAGGTGTTCTATACAAAACTACCACCAGAGAAGAAGCCATGAAGATGCTAAGTCAGTTGATATACCCTTAAATATTGACAACACAGTCCCACATTTCTTAAAAAACAAAATTACTCACCTGACAGCGAACTGGCCAGGCTTCCTCTCCGCAACTTACAGTCATCCTGACTAAGTTGCCGTTGGAGTTTAGCTTTTCCGGTGGATGAAAATATGTCAGGATTACTGAGCTTCCTAAAAAGCAGGGGACTAAGTCCAGCTATCACATCCTTCAAAGAAAAAAAAGGTAAAATATAAGTCTGTAATGTCTTTTCTGAAAGTGTAAGGACTTTGTATTAAACATCTCTACAACATTCATTGCAGTTAAAAAGTGCCAGCATTTTATACTTTCTCCTCAACAGCTAAAGCCAGAAACATACTTCTTAGTAAAAGCTGTTTGGGTATGCTATGAAGGCTGTGGGACACTGATTATAAAATGTCAAAGGGTGGCACCTGGGTGGCTCAGTCGGTTAAATGTCTGCCTTCAGCTCAGGTCATGATCCCAGGGTCCTAGGATCAAGCCCCACATCAGGCTCTCTGTTCAGTGAGCCTCTCCCTCTGCCTACTGCTCTGCCTACTTGTGCTCTCTGTCAAATAAATGAATAAAATCTTTAAAAAAAAAAAAAAGTCAAAGGGGCACCTGGGTGGCTCAGTTGGTTGAGCATCCAACTCTTAGTTTTGACTCAGGTATTGATCTCAGAGTCATGAGATCAAGCCCCAAGTCAGGCTCCACACTCAGCAGGGAATCGACTTGAGATTCTCTCTCTCCCTTTCCCTCTGCCCCTCCCCCACCCTCTCCTTCCCTCTATGCCCCCCTCTAAAAAAAATAAAAAATAAAGTAAAAAAATAAGTCTTTTTCCACAATGAGTATATGTCTAGTTATATTTACTTTTCTCCTCCTATTCACTCTTCCTATATCCAGTAAAGAAAAGCCTATTTTAGTTTTTAAAAAATGATAAATAGCAGACCTTCCTTTACCTGTTATACAAAGTTAGAAATGCCTCTAACATTCAATTAATGCTAAAATAAAATGTAGAGCTTTCTTTATAGGTCTATGATAGGAGCTAAATATATTTCAATGAAAAAGCACGAAGTACTATGGAGAAAATGCAGACAATATGAAACATTGAGAGGACCTCCTTTTTGCCTTTATTTTAATCCAGTTCATCCTACTCCATCCCAATGCCTGCTCCTTTTCACTCAGTAAGCAGTGTCCAACACATCATCAAGATTCAGACATTTTGGGGGTGCCTGGGTGGCTCAGTCGGTTAAGCTTCTCCCTTTGGCTCAGGTCACGATCCAGGGTCCTGGGATCAAGCCCCATGTTGGGCTCCCTGCTCAAAGAGCCTGTTTCTCCCTCTCCTCCTGGCTGTGCTCTATCTCTGCCACTATCTCTGTCTCTCTCAAATAAACAAACAAAATCTTAAAAAAAAAAAATTTTTTCAGACATTTTGAAGCAAACGCTCACCTAACTGGCAGCATTAAAAGAGAAACTATTTCGGGGCGCCTGGGTGGCTCAGTCATTAAGCGTCTGCCTTCGGCTCAGGTCGTGATCCCAGGGTCCTGGGATTGAGTCCCGCATGGGGCCCCTTGCTCCACGGGAAGCCTGCTTCTCCCTCTCCCACTCCCCCGGCTTGTGTTCCTGCTCTTGCTATCTCTCTCTCTCTGTCAAATAAATAAATAAATAATTTTTTTTTAAGTCAAAAAAAAAAAAACTATTTTGAAAAAAGTAAGAAAAATGAGACATCTTTCATATTTCAATAACGGAAGCTATAACAAACACAGACAAGTTGCACATCAAAGTGATATGAACAGTACAAAGACAAAATGAGAAACATAAAAAGAAACAACTAAAATCTGTGTTACCTGCTGTTTGAAGACAAGACTCAAGTAAATAGTAAAAGCCACAGGGGGGAAAAGAATGGAAAAATGCCAACCTCCTTAAGATTAAAACAAAAAAACAAAAAAAACCCTCTAAGGTCATTCGGTGTGATTGGTGGGTTCACAAACATGAGAAAGTGCCAATATTGGTTGGTAGTGGCTATCCAGAATATAATTTATAAATGCCCACGCATAAAAAAGAAAAGTTAAAGAAAAATAACAGAAGAAACAAGGAACAGTATTTTTTTAATTGGTAGTAAATTGGGGGAGGAGTACAAGATGGCAGAGGAGTAGGAGACCTAAATTTCATCTGGTCCCAGGAATTCAGCTAAATAGTTATCAAACCATTCTGAACATATACAAACTCAACAGGAAATTGAAGAAAAGAATAGCAGCAATTCTATGATCAGATAAGCGACCACTTTCTGGAAGGTAGGACATGTGGAGAAGTGAATCTGAGGAAATATTCCGAACAATAGACCCTGGGGGGAGGGAGCCTCCTTAAGCCGCTACTGGCAAGTGATAGAGCAGCAGAGCACAAAACTGGAACTTTTAGAAGTCTGCTCCGCTGAGGGACTCCACTCCAGTGGCTAAGCGGGGGGTGGAACCCTCACTGGGACAGTGTCGTCTCAGGACCCTTGTGATCACAGGAAGATGAAGGGTGCCTGAGTGCGGCAGAGCTCCCAGGTATCGGAGCAGGGAAGCCGGCTCGGAGTTGCCATAAACCATGATACCCGGCACAGTTGGGCCACTACTCTTTGAGCAGGGACCCAACAAGCAGCAGATTCAGAGAGATTCCCCTTCCCCCCTCCCCCCC